>NC_048225.1:91746590-91791745 GCF_002007445.2 Ailuropoda melanoleuca
ATAAAATTCGCATAGATTTATAAGATAAAAAGACTTTGGAGAAACTTCAGGATCACATTTCACTTGTCCCCTAGGGTACCCATTTCATATCACCTCTACAGTCAGAAGTACTTGGGTAGAAAAGTTTGAGAGGCTCTTCATGAGACGGACAAGGCGCATTTCTTTACTGGTTTCTGTGAACTTGCTCAACTAAGGAGTCTAAGAACTAGGTTCATTGGTTTTATGCTGCTTTGAAAGCTGTTACAATTTTCTGCCAGAGTCCTTAACAGGTAAGATAATGACCAACATACTGCTTCAAATGTGAATGGGCCCCAATCTGAGCGAGGCAACACAGGCGGTAGCAAAAAAACCAAGTAGGCCCTAAAGCCAATGACCTCCCCCTCTCCCTGGGCTTCATATCTGCTCCAGGAGGCACCAACTGGCATCCAACATCACTGTTGGTTTTCCTCTAGCACTGCTGACGTTAGTCTACTTCTTGGGCTCCCCATTTCTCTTTCCATCTTTCCTTGATCTTCTCCTCTTCCTTCTTCCAGGGACAGCCAGCTTCTTTTCCTCTCCCCTTACTTTCTCTTTCTTCCCTCCATTCGGATGTCAAGTGGTTATGCCTTCTGAGGGTACTCAGGCCGAAACAGACTGCTGATCCTAATCTAAGAAAAACTGCTTCTGAGAGTATGAAGGCCCCTAGGCTGAATGCTGTCTTTATTCTGATTGGGCCAGTAAAGAAGGATAACAACTTTGAAAAGGTAACTTTTTTTCATGGAAATCTGGAAAAAAGACACTAAACAAGTTTTAGATCCATCAGAATGCAGCTTGAAGCTTTTCAAAATGATTTTATATTAAGCAGGGATTCATTAATTAACATGAAACTGTATTGCATGGAGCACTGGGTGTTACATGCAAACATGAATCATGGTACACGTGATTCAAACACATCCAAAAAAATTAAATAAATAAATACAACAAAATAAAATTAGATTGTGTGAAAAAAATGGATGTGAAACTGACATCATGACCAACTGACCCTGATTTTCACAGATGACTCAAAAATACAACAAAGAGTTCTGTATTTAGGTAAGATACAAAAAGGAACCTCTTAATGGCTAGGAAATTTAAATGTTACAACTAGAGTTCTTGTGGAATTTCTTCTTTAGGATTTTCAAACAAAATTTTCTTTCTTCTTTTAATAATCAGAATGAAGGATTTTGGTTGTCTTTTAACATTGTTTAAGGACCAATCATTCTTATATTAAAAACTAATGATATGGGGTGCTGGGGTGGCTTAGCTAATTAAGCGTCTGACTCTTGATCTCAGCTCAGGTCTTGATCTCAGGGTTGTGAGTTCAGGCCCCACATTGGGCTCCGCGCTGGGTGTGGAGCCTACTTTAAAAAAAAAAAAATGATATACTCTGAAATTGCATTTCCAAAAAGAAGCCTGAGGCTGTGTGACTGTCAAAACAACTGCTCTAAAACTGTTTTACTTGCAAAATCTATACAAAAACTTTTATACGTAAACCCAGAGAACTGATTTATATATAAAGCTACATGACGACTACCACGAATACTAGGCAAATAGTCATGTATATGTATCTAATGTCAAAACAGAGAATATAAAGAAATACCAAATACATCGGTGAGACTTTTAAAAGTATACCACAGTGAAGCTAAGAAATCCCATTAACCTCCTACCCTGAGTTTTTTAAATCTCTGAAAAAAAAAAAGCAGAAAAATGTTTTAAAGGATAAATTTACCACTGTTTTGTCAATTTTCAAAATATTTTTCCTATAAAAACCAATGTGTAAAGCTTCCGCACATGCCCTTCCCCTGCTGCGACACTCTGTATGTGTAATTTCCAGGGTGGCAAAATAGTATCTTTACTCTCCACAAATGCAGCAATACTTAATATAGTATAGGCATTAAGCAAAGTGATGGAGGGGAAAAATAAACTATTCCCTAAGAAAACAAACAAGTTCTCAAGATTATTCCCCCAAAAACTCAAAAAGAGACGGTGTTATCAAAGAATCCTGGATTTATGTCTTTGAATCAAAGAGATATACTGACGGGGCTCTGGTCATGCAACTGTTTGACCCTGGCTGAGTATGTCATACTAAGCTTACTCTGAAAATGAGAACAGCCAGATCTCTAACATTCTTTCTACCTGTAGTTTTATGATCCTGAAAGTGTTTTCAAAAGCACTCTCGAGCCTTTCTCAAAACAACTTCTCCCTCCATTAACCTAAGATGCCCAAAGAGTGGAATAATGCTAAAATGACTAGCATTCCTCAAACTTCCTTTTTCTCCTTTCTATCCATAGCCTCGTCTCCCACTCCCTAAGAGGCCTGGTGACAGACGAAATGAATCAGTGTCACTCAATCTAATCATTATCTTCTTTTGGGGCGCCTGGGTGGCACAGCGGTTAAGCGTCTGCCTTCGGCTCAGGGCGTGATCCCAGCGTTATGGGATCGAGCCCCACAACAGGCTCCTCGGCTGGGAGCCTGCTTCTTCCTCTCCCACTCCCCCTGCTTGTGTTCCCTCTCTCTCTGGCTGTCTCTATCTCTGTCGAATAAATAAATAAATCTTTAAAAAAAAATCTAATCATTATCATCTTTTAATGTAACAGAGACACAGAATTGGCCCCAGATTAGATTTCAATCCATCTAAAAATTTTTAAGGACATCAAATATGTGAGAACAGTTACTAAAATTCTAGAATTCTCATTTTAGCACTATCCATTCTCACATTCTAACACAACATAGAATAACTTACTGATTCATACTAATGAATCAAACCATAATATTTCACAAGTGAATAAACACATTTAAATAAAACAATAAAGATATCACAACATAAAATGTGCTTTGCCTACCTTTGTTTTACTCATGTTTAACACCTCATAGAACACTCTTCAACAAGCCAAGATATTTTTCAGAAAAATAATGCTGCCTTGGTAACCCATATTGTCAAAGGGCTCACTAAAACATAGAATAAGAGAGTTTTACAGTCCTTATGATAATCAATTTACTAAGTCTCCCTCTCATAGCCAAAAATAATAATGTTAACCTGACCCCAAAACTGTAGCTATAATAATCTCTGCTCCTGAAAAATACAGGAGTAAAAAAGCAGAAAGCTTGGACTTAAGAAATCATAAAATGTCTATACCTGCACAAGAAGTGAAGGAACAAAAGTATACACTTCTTCTTTCAGACCGTGGAGAGACCATGTGACCCCAGGATTACTGAAATCATGGCATATACTTAAGTACAGGCATGCATCCTGCCTCTTAGGGACCAACTACATAGTTTAAACCACATGGATTTGCCAGAGACATGACTCAGAAATAACCAAAGATAATGATATAAAACTATGCTGGAAATTGTACAGAAATTCGAAAAAGCTAGAAAACGCATGTCAAACTCATGCTTTAAATAAAGACCAACCTTCCTACAAAGCTTGACAAAGATGTATCATCTTGCATTTTAAGCAACTTGGTACCCTTAACACCCTGAATTCAGAGTTTACTTTTTCTTTAAGGGTTTGTTACTATTATCCTGCTTGATAAATAAGGGAATCTGATATTCAACATTTAGTTCTTCGATGAATTTGGTAAGACACACTTTCAAGTGGTGACACCACTTGATTCTGTTCCCTGCTTTTTCACCAAGGGAGACCCACATGGGTCATCTCATCCTTCCCCTTTACCCTTCCTAATAGCACAGCTGCCCAGGCCCATTGCAAAACTCTCCAGACAATTCCATAACCTCCCTCTGGCAGTATGTTCTGTTGCCGCTACCTTCCTTATAGGATATGGCAGGAAATATAGTAGGTTCAGAATTTTCTTAGAAAAGAATTTCACATATAAATTCTATTTTCATTCAGAACAAGTTTTTAAACATTTCTTCCAAACTGTTTCCTTAACACGTTTTTAATAAATACAATCTTTATTAAAAGCCTCATTTCACTCTCAAAGTTCTAGTAACTGTGGAACTATTAAGAGAACATATAAAACTCGATGAAAAAGCAACAATTGTTGCAAATAAAGTATTTATGTGATAGTCAAATCAAATCAACATTTAGATGCTGGAAGAATTTGTCACATAAATGATATAGCACTTTATCCAAATATCAGAATGATGGAACAATTTTAAAGGCACAGATCTATGCAATAAATTAAAACAATAATCTGCAGTAAGTATACTTTGGGGGGCGCAAGATGAGATATAGTTTTCTAATGCCACAGAGTTTTTTTTAAAAACCTGATTTTTNTATTAAAAGCCTCATTTCACTCTCAAAGTTCTAGTAACTGTGGAACTATTAAGAGAACATATAAAACTCGATGAAAAAGCAACAATTGTTGCAAATAAAGTATTTATGTGATAGTCAAATCAAATCAACATTTAGATGCTGGAAGAATTTGTCACATAAATGATATAGCACTTTATCCAAATATCAGAATGATGGAACAATTTTAAAGGCACAGATCTATGCAATAAATTAAAACAATAATCTGCAGTAAGTATACTTTGGGGGGCGCAAGATGAGATATAGTTTTCTAATGCCACAGAGTTTTTTTTAAAAACCTGATTTTTTTTTTTTTTAAAGATTTTATTTATTTATTCGACAGAGATAGAGACAGCCAGCGAGAGAGGGAACACAGGCAGGGGGAGTGGGAGAGGAAGAAGCAGGCTCACAGCAGAGGAGCCTGATGTGGGGCTCGATCCCATAACGCCAGGATCACGCCCTGAGCCGAAGGCAGACGCTTAACCGCTGTGCCACCCAGGCGCCCCTAAAAACCTGATTTTAAGTATCTGACTTTAAGGACTGCAATTCTCACTTCTGGAAAAGAAACAGAAGTAACACAAATACATTAGCTTTTAGAATAAAAGAGAACTCCTTGGTGAATAAAACAATATAAAAATTAAGCCCAAGACTATGGACTACGAGAAACAAACTGAGGGCTTCAGAGGGGAGGGGGGTGGGGGAATGGGATAAACTGGTGATGGGTAGTAAAGAGGGCACGTATTGCATGGTGCACTGGATGTTATACGCAACTAATGAATCATCGAACTTTACATCAGAAACCAGGGATGTACTGTATGGTGACTAACATAATAAAACAACATTAAAATAAAAAAAAATTAAGCCCAAAAAAATAGCCTTAGATAGGAATAGAGAAGAGGGGGAAAAAAAAGGAAAAAAAAATCTGGTCTATCATTAGTGACAACTTGGACCAAGGAAAAGAACATCTTTCTTCTGCAATGAGCATTCCATGTCAGCTAGAGCATGGAAACATTAGTACTGTGTTCCTACACAGACAATCTTTCCCTGCAGCATCTGTTGCTAATTGCAAGGGACTAGAATTACAAAATTCTAGTCAATTTCTCTCACCAGCTCTTGCTGTGTATAAAGATTTTCTATGCAGGGGCTGAGCATTAGTCTTCCACTACAGCTGATGACTAAAGAACAAAGAGAAAGAAACACAGAAGAAAGAATTTTTGTTTTAATCCAGCAATATATGGAACTAAATGGTGAGAACAGAAATGGCTAAGCACATCTTTTATTAGCGTGGTAAATTACAATTCTATAAATACAACTATTCCCCTATGAAGGTCTATTAACATTCTAGGTAACCAATTGTATATGTCTTCTGTGTGAGTAGTCTCTCTCTATTTTTTTTTTTTTTACATAAGTCTTCAAAATTAACTGTCAATACTATACCAATCATGTCTTTTATTTCTAGCTCCTAGGCACAGGAGGCACTTAATAGGTGTTTGTTGAACAATACATCCATCTTGTGTTCTATGGCACTGTTCATTCAAGGCATTCAAAGCATCTACAAAGGCCTCATCATGTTCATTTTCCTAAGTCCCATTGAGCAGAGAGATCTACGTCAAGTCCTTTCACACTTTTATATGTGGTAGGCTAGAAAGTTTCAAACATTATCTAAAGCACACCCTGGCTGCTGGATGAAACACAGATTAAAGCCGGGTGAGAATGGAGGTCAGTCAGTTGATGATGGCGGTAGTCCAGGCAAGAGACGCTGGTGGCTTAAAGAGGGTGGGCCAGTGGCCGCCTTCCAGTGCTCCCCTCTTCACAGCGCAGGGACTGCCTCGGTTTGTTCTGAGGGGACGGCACGTGGCAAAAGAAAAAGCCCAAGAGCCCTGGGAGCAGAAAGAAGACAGGACTGGGAGGTAACTCAGGGTTTCCCATGCCCTTGTTCAATGTGAGGCATCCAGGCACACCGTCCTGTGAAAGGTGCCACCGGTGTGTAAGCTGGCTACAGTATCTGGCTGCTAGTCTGGCGAGAGAATTAGTATCAGTTAGTATTCTTTTAATGTCACCAAAAACAAATTCACTTAAGTACACTAGGACAACTACACCTCTTAGTTTCTCAAGGGTATTATTTTAGATATAAAGACAATTTTTTACAAGTTTCCACAAGAAAGACAAAATGTTGCAACTGAAAGCAAAACTAAAAGCCATATCGACTAGGAGAAAAAAAATTTCATTTTAATTCCAGGCTGAACTAATACCTATAAACTAAATTATCAAAGTTGAGATGTTTAAAGTTTAAAAGTCTGAAGGTGCACAAGTGTTCAAGAGAACGTGTATTTTTTTTTTAAGATTTTATTTATTTATTTGACAGAGAGACAGCCAGCGAGAGAGGGAACACAAGCAGGGGGAGTGGGAGAGGAAGAAGCAGGCTTCCAGCAGAGGAGCCCGATGTGGGGCGATCCCATAATGCCGGGATCACGCCCTGAGCCGAAGGCAGACGCTTAACCGCTGTGCCACCCAGGCGCCCCAAGAGAACGTGTATTTTAAATGAAATAATTTGGACAGAAGAAACGTACTTGCCTAAGGTCTCATATCTCTTAGGCAGATCTTAATTCTCAGAGTGATAGACTAGCTAGAGCCTGGAATTTGCATTTTGCTCCCTTTTTTCCATATTTTATCCTACTTTAGAAAATGCCGGCTGCCCACTTCTCCATTCTCCATTCCATAAAGTCTTCCAACTCTGTACTCAATTGATTATTCAAATGCCTTATTTGTTCAGTAGGGTGTATGAACTACTTAAACACTGCCGGTATCACAGTCCTCTCATTCATTAGTGTATTATCCAGAGAAGACTGAAGACAGAGGCTAGCACTTTCCGGAGAGAAGAGTGTGCAGCCGTCAGAGCTCCGCTCTTCACAGCACCGCAAGGCAATGGGAGAAGTGTGCTGTTCTACCTCTCACACACTTGTGTTCCCGGCTCATCCCAGGCTCTAAGCTTGCTGCCTGCCACCACCTCATTATTAATCCAGTTGTTTTTCATGTATTTTAATTACCTGAAACCCTGGGCCAGTTGTAATGTGGGGACTTGGATGTAAGGACACATCACACTCAAGAGAATGCAGGCTGGGCTTGACCAAATACTTAATTCTGCTTTTTTCTCACTACTCAGCTCTGAATTTCTTATCGTGGGGGTGACCTGGCAACCATGTTCTGAGCTTTCCTGCAATTATCTGCATAAACTGCGTCAAAACTCTTTGATTTAATTTGATTCAGCATTCCAGAGCCAAGAATTACCTGTTCAAGGGAGTTTATAGGTATCATTACTATACCATCTTCTTGTGAGATAAAATAAGAAATGGGTAACTACCATATGACTTCTGGTTGGCTGATTATAATTATAATTCTGAGCTCTATACAATCTTGCTTACTCTCTTACCCTGCATTTCTAGTAGGGAAAAAAAAAAAACCAACAGCATGCTCCATTTTCCATTGATCATATCACAACAACTCCATTCTGAATAGCCATCGGGTGTCACAGTGTTACCCAACCAAAGCCATTAAAGTTGATTGATGAGAAAAAGGCTAACTGAAAATTGTGAAAATGACAGACGCAGCTCCCCACACCCCCCCCCCACTGCTGTTGCCATGTTAGGCAGGGACAGCTTCATGCACTGCTATTAAAGGAGCTTAAGGAATGCCATTTGCTTTGTCATCCATTTTTTAAAAGCTTAGCATTTTTAAACATTTATTTGAAGGAAGCATTTGTGGATAATTGCTTGGAAGGAGTAAGCCCTGGTTACTTCATGGAGAGTCAAACTGACAAAATTTCACACGGTATAGAAACTGATGATTTGGTCAAAGTAGCTAGACAACAGCTCTGGTACATAATGTTTAGGACAAAGCATTATCTCTTCTGCATTAAACATCAGAGGTAAAAGTTCATTTTCCTTTTTCCAATAATATGGTAGTGAGGTTAAGTAATTGAATAGTTGCTAAAAATCAACTTAGACCTGAAAATCAAGAAGCATTACAATGCAGCTATCACTTAAAACTACAAGTATCTAGTCTCATATTCCTCTTCTAAAAAAAGAATCTAAGATCATAAAGAAAAAGGTTTGGAGTAAATATGAGGTTAAAACTAACTTCCTCTTAATAATCTAAAGCTTGAGGTAACCCCCCATTTCCCGGTATATCAGACAGTATTGTGAAACATATAGAGATCTTTTATTTCACCTCTTCTGTATGAAAACATTATTAACTGACTCTTATCTCTAGTTCTGACTGAAGAATCTCTTCTCCTGAGAAAAGCTAATGTGTTATTCACTAAGGTGCCAAATCACATGGATGGAACGCTTTGCTATTACTCTGTCTCATTCCCATCAGTGGGGACAAATCACATTTTGTCCTGATGAGAGGTATGATTTCAGAATGGGTCTATTTCAACATGGAGTGGCCTGAACACAGAGGTGAAGGTGACTGGCCCATCACTGGGGGATTTGTGAGAGATCCAAGATACATTCTACCTAGGGATGGATCCCAAGGTTCCAGACCTTCAAACCAGTATAAAGCAACTCTTTAATCTTTCCATCAGGTGGGGCTTGCCTAGACAAGGTAAGATTTGAGTTCACTGGAAGCTCTCTTTTTGCTTATCTTAATACGACTCTATACTCGTGGCACAAGCTTCATCAATATAGAGGGGTGAAGTACATCAGAGAATTTTCCTCAGTATAAAATTTTCACTATTCCATGGCAAACTTGAAAAGTTACTGGTTCTCCTCACAGATGTGGTCTTTATGACAGTAAGAACTAAATGCGAAGGATTAAAAGTACTTGCTAATTGTTCAAGGAAAACATTAAAACATCTACTATGTACAAGAGTTACTGGTGAAGTTTTGCTTAAGGGTAAATCAAGCAAAAGAGTTAGTGTTTGAAATATAATGTTTAAATATTAACCACAAATATTTTACTCTTTTAAAAATTATTTCTATAGCTCCCCGTTGCCTTTTTCTTCTTTCTCCCTTAGGGGGAAAAATTTATGCCTACACCAGAGATATAGCCATACTTCCTGGTTATATCACTATTATTTCAAAATATACATCTATATCCATACGATTTCTCTCTCAACTTTGCATTTCTTCATGTTTGGTGAAGTTACCCAAGACCCCAAAATTCTCATATGCAAAATGATTCTTTCCTCCTTAAACAATTTCGTTTGTTAAGAATCCTGGCAATCAAATTTCACCTTACTCAAAAGGTATCTTGGCTTTTCTCCTCCAAATGAAAATACTATCCATAAATCCCTCATTTCTACATCATATATGTTACGTAAATACTCTAATAAATGGTAAAAATACATACTTGGAGGGGCGCCTGGGTGGTTCAGTCAGTTATGTGTCTGCCTTTGGCTTGGGTCATGATCCCAGGGTCCTGGGATCAGGCCCTGCGTTGGGCTCTCTGTTCAGCGTGAAGACTGCTTCTCCCTCTCCCTCTGCCTGCTACTCTGCCTACCTGTGGTCTCCCCCTCTCTCTCTCAAATAAATAAATAAATCTATTTTGTACACACACACACACACACACACACACACACACATTTAGAAAGTACTCAAGTGAAATAATTATTTTCACCCTACAAATATTCGACATGAAATCAGTATTTATCCTTGGGGGAAAAAATTCTTGCCTTAATAAAATGAACTTGAATTCTGACTACATTTTGTGTAAGAAGGGTATTAGGTGATTTGATATCTGTGATCTTTTTTATACTCAACAAATCTGTTTTACTAGTGGTAAATTAAGGTCTAGAAAGTCTTAAATAGCATGCCCAATGCCATGCAATGAGTTAATGGCTGATGTGGGACAAATATTGAAGGCTGGTAATTCTTAATTCCACCTTATGATTCTAAATCTTAAACTGATGACGGCCTCACGATATTTTAAACCAACCATGGTCTGAGTCCTAAATCTAAGTATCACACACATCGCTATCACATGAAGCACCATGCTTAAAAAAGCAACAAATAACATGTAAGACACATTTATGAAAAAGGGCAGAGAAGACTACCCTCAAAATATACTCATGGACTATTTGATAAAGTCAGGGTAGAAGAGCAAAGGGTGGTAGTAAATAAATGTCATGCTCTAAAACTGAATTTTGCAGCATGATTTTTCTATGTTTCACTTTTCACTGTCAGCTGTGAGCTGTTTCCAAGTATGAAATCGCCTAAGAGAGGAAGCAAAGCTGTCATTTGACATCTGGGAGCGTGGAGATTGGACTGCAGTAAAAAGCAGTTTGGATTTCTTCAATTTACACACATATTCACCTCTAAATTCTCAAGTCTGAAAAGTATTCAACGAGAAATATCAATGTAAATTTCAAGCACTTATAAAGGCTCATAATGGAGTGGAAAATAAAGGTGAAGGACACACAGTGATAGGATACCATATCAACTCATGAAGACCAGAATAAGAACCTGAAGTGATTATATTAGCATAATAACGAACATACAAACAATTTTACGCACTTGCCTCAGATTGCATATTAAACTTTCAAATATAGTCTTTTGTATTTTATATGCTTACTATTATAGGTTGTTTTCTAGCTGCTTTTTTTTGATGAAGAGTCAAAAGACTGTTAAGAAAAAAATAATTTCTTGACATTTTATTCTTCCTTTATACTTAAAATGCTACAAAAAATTTATTCATTATGAAAATTAATAGTTATGATGATATAGCACATAAAATCCTCTGCGTGTGTGTGTGTATGCACACAAATATAGAAATAAAATCAGGGTAACTATAAGGAAGTCCTCTAGAGAAGAATAACCAATTTACTCCAATTTTTATTCTATAACCTCTCAAAACGAAAAATAGAACAACCTGTCTAAAAGTCTCTTAATAAAGTATCTAAAAGTTTCCTAATACTGAAACTAGACAGTGTTATGTTTCTATTGTCACACTATACAATCTATTCCCACTTTGGGGTCTATTTCTTTGCTCTTTCTCTTCCTGAACTCTGTCCTGTGTTTCTCTTGTATGAAAGGAACCCATTTACCATGAATGAAGTTTATTTAAAATAAAACCTTTCTAGAGAATCATCCTAGATAATCTAAGGATACAAAGTGAACCTAAAAGGAATGGCTTCTACTTTGAAAACAGGGCTGGGTTTGATCAGTGAATTCGTATTCTCAAGACCCTCTTGATCGGCCTGCAGCTGCAGCCATTTACTTGCTGGCTTTTTCACAGATGTAGACAGAGAAAGCTCCACGGGTTTTGTCTTTTTGTTATTGGACATGTTTTCTTTAATATAAAAAAGTGGGAACTTTTTAAGAAAGTTCTTCGTGTTGTTGTAGAAACTCGTGAACATCAGATATCCTTGGTAGTATACATTGCTGAAATGACTATGACTTTTTAAAATCTGAGATCGCAAAGTTGGCAGAAACTATACTTCAATAACAGAAGGTGATCATTTGCATTTCAAAATTTATCTATCTTGCTTTTCCCCTCAATTAGACCAAAACATGTTGATTCACAGGTTTCTGTGTGTGTGTTGTTTCTTTTTTAAACTTATTTATAGAGCAGAATAATGGCCCCCCTGCTAGTTTGGCATGTACTCAAGTTTCTGTCCATGTAAATCGAATCTGTTACTGGAAATTTTTCTCAAAATATAAAGGCACATCATCCACAAGATGAAAAGATACACTGCTGATATTATAAAGTACAGGGCAGGTGGATCATGTTTTTAGGACAAATACGTGATAAGGATTCCCAGGAGGGAGGAGGGGTCGGGGTAGAGGTTGCATGCTGTTTAAACAGAAGTGGATCGTTCTCATCATAATCTTATGACAACTTTACTTTCTAACCAAACATCAGCTGCTTAACATGCTTTACTTTGGAGTTACTTGGACAATAATACTAAGGTTAGAGTTGGAAAACGGAAAGGCAGAGGGGATATGGGAGAGAATGACTGCAACCCTGTAGTGTTTCTAAGGGCAGACCAAAAAATGACTAAGTACTCTCTGTCCCCATGTGTTAATGGATTTGTGACTTTTAAGCATTGAAATAATAGCATATTAGCCTTGCTCCTACCCTTCGAGAAGAAGGGGGAAAGCCTACTTATACTTTTTATCAGTAGCACCGCTATTTACTTTTGAAACAAACAGTAATTTACAATTTTTGGCCCCAATTCCCCTTGCATTATAAGCAAGGGGCGGGAGAACACAGACTTAACTGAGTTCTGTAACTCTCTGGGTTTATGATCATCTACATTACAACACTAGCTTTACTTTTCAGTGAAGGCCATTCCTGGTTTTGTTTTTCCCCCGTTGATAAAACAAATTAATAGGCCCAAAGAATAGAAGAGACTTTCCACATTGTTCAATGCATGCCATAATGCTAGAACACTTCTGCAATTCACAAAGCTTGAAAGTACAATTCTTTCATGCAAATAATGAAAACAAAGCCCTTCTTCAGATGATAGCTTTTTTCAAATGTTAGTGAAGGGCAACCTGGAAGATGACAACAAAAATCCATTAATGGTAGACTGCCACCTGCTGGTAAACTATGAGAATCGTGATTTCCGAGGAAAAGCTTAAAAAGGAAAATTTGGAAACTTATCTGGATTAAACTCTGTATTTCAGTACACAAAATTAAAAATATGTATGTTGATGAATGTAGTATAGCTTCGTTCCACACATATTAAAATTCTCAGGAAGTCAACGTGCTATGAATGTTAAAGTAAACATGACTATACGTTGAAGAAACAATCTACTAGCATGCCAAAGGACGACCCTATAGTTTTCGGTGACAGAGTGAAAATAAAAATGGGAAATAAGGAGTCAGTTATAAACATTACACAATGTCTCATCAACATTTGGTTTTGATGGGAGGTTTACACTGCACTTCACTTCTGGATTTAACAGATTTCATTTCAAAGAACTCCGGGATTTAATTTTGAGCCTAAAACCTCCAAATTCATTACAATTAATATATGTACTTATGTACAATGGTATCTAAAATGTTATTTAACAAATTAGAAAAGTGGGTGAGTATAAAAAAAGAACCAGATAACCATAATAAAGTGATTGCATTATGAAATTATTTTTGTTATCCCATTAACTAAGTCATACTAATAAGGCTTCAAAAAACAGCATAATATTATCTATTTGAGAGAAATAAAAAATGTAGGCATGCTCTATTGCCCCTAGGAAGAAATAAAATCAAACACCCCTAATGTGAGGGAAGGAAGTGGAAAGGAAAGAGTATAACAGTAAGAAAAAAATCCAAATCATTGTTTTCATGAAATAGTTTTAGGATACTTGCTTCGCAGGTTGAAAAACTTCGCTATTCCCCAATACAGAAATAATTCTTAACAATGAAGGTTGTAACTAAAAACAATACAGCTCTTTCAATCCTAATTATAATCATTTCCCATTATGCAGGGAAGCAATGTTAGCATCAATAATACACTGGTTAGCTAGGAAGCATTAAATACTGTATTAATCAACAACTAAGCAGATCATGTCAACATAATCAGCTTGAACCTCCTTTGAAAGCTAGTGGGGTGACAAGTGAAGCAACTTTGGGCATCCAAAGAGGCTGAAAGCTAGGCAAAAGGTGAACGAACTTTGGATTCAAATATGGCCCCGTCTGCACTGACAGAGAGACACTAACTCAAATCCAATTCAGATGCTTCAATGACCTGTAATTATCCGCAAAGGATCTAACACACCCCAGAAATAAATCTCTAATTTTTAAAAAACAAAGATAATATAGTAAGAGCAAGAGAAACCTGTTGTGTCAAATACTTGGCTAAACTGGCTATTTTAAACCAAGAAGAACACACTTCCTAAAATGTCTCAGATATAGAAAGCACTCTAAAATCTGCTCTCCAGTGCCAGCCTGGCTCATCACTCAAAGTCACAATATTGCATTTTTTTTTTAATTCCACATTTTATCCTTGGGAATTTTACCCCTTTTGTCGGCTACCTCTCCTGTATTAATAAAAACATCCATTTAAAGTGGTTAGGGGTATTTAAAGGTCCTTCTAAACACTAAGAAGTTACAACATTTCTAAGACAGAATTCACTGTCAGTTCTAAAAGAAGTACAAACCTGTTTAACAACAACAAATACACATACACACACACACGCACACACACGCACACACACACTACTGGAATATATAATGGGTTTATCCCCAAATTTTCTTTTTTGAAGGATTAGAGATCCTCAAATGCAACACATATGTGAACTGAGAGTGAAACGTACAACTATTCTATAAAGAAAAAAGAGCTGCTGAACTGCTTTTTCAAGTGAAACATTTTAGGAGATTGCGCTAACCTGGGGCACAGTACATTCTCTCTACGGCATCGCTGTCACAGGAATCTTCAACCTCACTCCACCTGCTAAAATACGTTAGCTGAATGTGTCCTAAAAACAAAACGACAGGAGAAATCAAAACATTTTTCTCTTCCATTTTCTGCAGAAGTGAACTGTAATTACTCCTTTTGTAGCTAAAAACAGTATCATTAAGAATAATGGCATCATTAAGTACTAGAAGCTATTACTGGGGGTGAATTTGCCGCACTGATAATGAAGCTCTAGACAGGAAATGAAGATACTAATTACAAGATAAAACGCCTACTCAGTTAATTGGAAGCAACAGCGAATAAAAAGAAATGCATTTGCAAAAGTTCCTGACCTCTATCATTCAATAAGATGTTGTTTGGGTTCAAATCGCGGCACACAATTCCCTCTCTATGTAAAGCATCAAGGGCTACCACCATTTCAGCTGCCCATCTTTGAATGCAGCCCTCGGGGATGTAAAACCTGGAGTTTAGTGCTAATTTTTTATCAAGGTCCTCAAAAATCTGATGTATTTCCTTGTCTCCTTCTAGTGCTAATCCACTCTCTCCCTTAGTCTCTGGGTCTCTCTGAAATAAAGTCAGTTCCTCTTTAGCCAAATCCTCAGTTTGATCTGTGAACAGCAATACTTCTTCAGTTTTTAAAGTGTCTGTGTTTACATTATATTCATTAGCACCTGAGAGTGGGTTAGAAATAGGGAATAAACTTTCTTCCGTGTTGTTTGCAGTTACTGCCGACTCTACCACTCTAAGTCCTGGGAGCTTAGAATCCGAGCTGCGTAACAAAGACACGTCTCCTGAACTACTACGATCAGCAGCTGCTACAAGTAACATCCCCAGATCCCCCTGTGCATTGTGTTTCTCTGCTATACTCGGGGATTGAGGTCTAGAGGGATCACTCAATTCCTCTGGGCCTTTTTCTTCACTTGTTTGGCATTGTTCAGTACTAAGCCTGAGGCATAAAACATCCGGGGCTTCCAATAGTTTACTCTCAATCACGCCTATATTCGTCTGTGTAAACTTAGTAGGTCCCACTGCTGCACCATCTTTGGTTGGCTCCAGTTCACCAGGTAGATTTACAAGAAGATCAGGCCTTCCTTCCTCAGTGCCAATGACATCGTCGAAAGCAGCATCTTTAAAAGAAATAACTGGGACAGAGTCATCTGAGCCCCTGCTAATGGTGTCCTGGGCTATAAGCTCTACCTTGCTTTCACTAGCATTGAAACTCCTGGAAGTGCTGTCTCCATCTGGAAGAGTGAAAAATGGTTTCAAAGGCTCTGACTTTAGACTATACAATTTTTCTCCAAAATCAAGGCCTAGCAGTTCACTAGTGCTATCCTTACTATCTATCCTAAAGAATTCCATGGGGCTGTTTTTAGATCTACTAAGGGAATCTGATGTCCTCGGAGAACTAACTGCATCTACATCATCATCTCCAGCAAAGAACTTCCGCTCCTGAGCTATCTGCTGGGTGCTGTCAGCAGCAAGGTGCGTTGGGAAGCTTTCAATAACTTTGGTATCGACACCATTCCCTCCAATCTTCATGAAAGGCTCCTCATTCAATGACCCTGGTTCAATCTTTTCTTGACCATATTCATTGCATAATGTCAAATAACTAGTAGTACATTCTTCTTCTGAACTTGAGCCAGAATCTGGCCATTTTGGAGAGCTATCTTGGCCTTCTTCGTCTTGGTTACTATCATCTTGAGAGCTCGGAGTAAGACTAGTCTTCAAAGGCAGAACTTGAAGCGTGGTTCCACCATCACTTCCTCTGGATTCAAAGCTGCTGCTGTCCTGAGGACTAGAAGTTGGCTGTTGCAGGTGAACTTTAGTAAGTGTAGATTTTTTCACTTCCCCGATGTCAAAGCTTTCTTCAGGGCTTCTGTTTAGAAACTTACTGATATACGACCAGAGTTTGCCACCTGTGAACAAGTATAACCAAAAAAATTTTTAAGATCCCCAAAATAATGGTTACTTATTGAAGCCCTCAGAAAAACAAAGAGTATTCTAATAATCAACCAAAAGCAAGTCAATGATACCCATTAATACCGAGTATACTATAAAACAAGCATTTTAATGAAATGCTTTATTATTGCTGACTGTTGAGTATAGTTTTAAACATATCTTCTGATATCAATTATCTTTTAAATGACAACCTATTTCTCCCTTTGAAATTAGTTTAACAAAATACTAATATGAAATCCCACAGCTAGAACACTGCTTTAAATATGATTTAGCTGTTGAAACATCTGACTATGTTCTGAGCTGTTTATGTAATAATTTTTTGAAGCATGGCCCCTCGGCCAAGTGGAAATACATAAATAAGGGCTGCTTAAAGCTGTATATACTATAGGGGGTAAAAATCAACACTATTACTCCATTTTGAAAATGCCCAGTCCAAGATTACAGGGGAGATATGGCATCTGGTGTATAATTATGCCACTGTAAATGACATTAATAACATTTCTCCCATTCCCCTCCCCCATATACATCATATATGGTAGAAGACCAAGTAAAGTAATTGAGGAAAATTAACTGGGCAGTCATTAATGAGGCTGGCTATTGTAATTCTGGTTCTGTATTCTGATATATACGAGAAACCTACAGAAAAGTAAAATCACAAAAATCAATTTCATAGAAATCAAATGAACACAAAGGAATCCGATGTTTCACCAGCAATACTTGTTAGTTATTTCACCTTATTTTTCTTTTGTGTTATATTAACCATTAACAACTCAACCTGTTTTGCTCATTAGAATCTTTGAATAAATAACTTTAAGTATCAAAAACCCAACAAAGCTTTACTGTATTACAAGAAGAATAGCTAAATTTGATCTAGAAATCTTATAAACAATAATTGCAGATGCATACTTTGTGAAGATATAACTGTAGCTTCCAAAAATGGGAGATAATGTGTTAAAAATGAATCCCTCTATTAACAAAGAGAAGGCAATTTTTTTTCCCAGCACATTTTTAATGTCCTTATTAAGCATCCTATACACCAAGGGTAACAATGTTAAAGAGAAATAATCTCCGACAGTCAATCATATTTATAAAAAGGTCAGTGGAAGCATCCAAAAAAATCTTTTTGTACTTGGCATTTCATTTAGAGGAACTCAGTAAATACAAAAAGCACCCCCAGTACTGTGCCTACTATAAAGTAAATGTATAATAAAGGATAGCCGTCATAATCTTAATGCTAAATTACTCAGACATCTCGTCTCCCTCCCTAACTCCCCAGTTAACAGTCTTCTCCCATTTTGATAATAATTAGTAGTATTGGACATCATGGTGTTTCATTTTTCCCTTTCATTTTTCTTAGCTAACTTTCTGTCCTAACTAGATTATACTTAGTGTTTCATACGTCCCCATATTCAAATAAAATGTAAGGTTCGTATATAGCCATGCACTGATTCCATCTTTTTCCCATCTTTTGACAACAATAGCCACATTCCTCTTATCATAAATACGTCGATGTGGCACAGGAACAATAAAGCCTGAACCTGGAGCTGGGATTCTTGTATGCAATCCAACTGAAACAATGTGTTGTTTTCCATTTTCCTAGATGGGGGGACTACTGTGAGGACAGGACCGTCTTTTTCATCTTTCTGTATCTACTGCCTAAACAGTGTGCAGGACATGACAGGCATTCAGTCAGTGCTGCTTTAACTCAGATGATAACTCATCAGAATGAGATGTGCCAACACAAAGTAGACAGTCTTTGCAGTTGCAAAGTTCCAGTAACACCAAGAAACAGTACCCAGTAAAGTTCTAAGAAAAGTTTCATTCATTCTTAGGCAAATTTCACCTGGATGAAATCTAAATCTAAAATTCAATGTGCTTAAATTCTTCCTTTTGCCCCCCAGATCACTTCCTCTTTCTGACCTCCAAGCCACTCTGGCAAAAAAGCTTTGGACCAAGCTTCGATTTTTTTTTCTCCCTTGTTCTTTTGGACAAGTTTCCAAGTCTTATAGGTTATGTCCATAATGTTTCATGCAGTCTTCCTCTTCTATGATTCCTTTGGCCAGTCTGCTTCTTGGAATAAATTTATAGCTACAACTAGATCCCTGCTTTAACTCCTTTCTGTATCATTCTATCACACTAACTGCTGCCCAATTAATCTTCCATTTTAGCTCAGATGTTATATTATTTCTCCATTCAAGAACCCAAATCCCCTCCATCTACTGAATGACATAGGTACCAACTCCACAAAGGCATCGAACCACTCAGTAACAAAATGTGTTGAACTATGAGTTGGTCTTCCCCTTCAACTCACCAAATAATTCACCTGAATAGGATTTCTCCAAATATAACCCATACTGGCCTTTTGCTCAAACTACACCTACCACTTAAAGAATTTTTTTTTTCTTACTAGTTTCTCCAATATCTACTTGTCAAAATCCTAATCATTCTTGACAGTCCCTCAGAATTTGTCTTCTTTTACCAATTTTTTTGACATCCCATCAGTGGATTCAGATTCTCTGAATCTTTTGTATCACTTAGTCCCTCTTACAACATTTAAAATATTCTGTTTCATATTAATATTACTTTTATGCTTTTATACTTTTACCATCTCCTTTACCAGATTGCAGGGTCTTCATAACTACAAGGAGAGGATTCTGCCTAGCGTATAAAATAATATGTATTAAATAAATATTTATTAAATCTGGTTATAAAAAGACAACATCTTTCCAAGTATTTTGAAAATCTTTTAAGAATAAGGGTCTATAAATATTAATAATATCATTATTTTGGGTCATGTTTTCTTCCTGCTTTAAAACAAATATATGGTTTCACATGGTTTCAAAAAAATTAAATACAGCAAAGAACAGAAGAGAAAAATTCAAAATAATACAAATCACCTATAAACACTATTAACTAAAGGCGCCTGGGTGGCTCGGTTAAGCATTCGACTCTTGCTTTTGGCTCAGGTCATGATCTCGTGGGTCGTGGGATCCAGCCCCATATTGGGCTCCACACTCAGCAGGAAGTCTGCTTGGGATTCTCTCTCTCCCCTCTGCCCTGCCCCCCCCATTTGCATGTGTGCATTCGCATGCTCTCTCCCTTCTCTCAAATAAATGGATAAACCTTTTTTTAAAAAACACTATTATTTGTGGGGCGCCTGGGTGGCACAGCAGTTAAGCATCTGCCTTCAGCTCAGGACGTGATCCTGGTGTTATGGGATCGAGCCCCACATCAGGCTCCTCCGCTATGAGCCTGCTTCTTCCTCTCCCACTCCCCCTGCTTGTGTTCCCTCTCTCTCTGGCTGTCTCTGTCTCTGTAGAATAAATAAATAAAATCTTAAAAAAAAAAAACACTATTATTTGTACATTTATTTTCAAACTTTTTATTTGTGACTAACAACACCTCATAAACATTTTCTAATTTTCATGAGATTATGAACTTCAATGGTTATATAAGCATATCCATGTGACAGATATTATGAGGTGTTTAAATGTTCATCTATTGTTGGACATTTATATTGTTTCCAATCTTCTACTATTAGAATTGAAATAATATGTACTTTTACACGGAAGTACTTGATATCCCTGATAACTTCGTCAGGACGGAATCCCAGAAATAAAAATGCTAGATCAAAAAGCATGAATATATTTAATGCTTCTGATACATGTTGTGAAACTGCTTTACAGAAAGTTTGTACCAGAATCCACTCCTATAAGCAATGTGTATTAATGCCATCTTCAGAGCAACTTGCCTATATTGGATGTTAGCAAGCTGACCAATTTGATTAGTCAAATATGGCATCTCCCTTAATTTCCGTTCTTCTGGTTATTACACAGAATTTTTAAATATGATGGCTGACACTTTCTTTATGACATTTGTTCCTAACCTAAACAAGTACCCTAAAGGGAATTGTAAAAACTCTGCATTTTTCAAGATAGAATTAAACTGTTTTAACCCTTCTCCATTCTTCACTGGGTGCCCAGTTAAATTTAATGTTTGATATGGAACTATGGAAATAAAATTTTGGTCCTATCCCATACTTTTTTTCAACTACAAAATCATGAAAATCACAAAACTTACAAGGACACATTATTTCCTTTGAAATTCCTCACCCACAAAAGCTGAGTATGTTTTACTCTCTATCAAATTAAGATCAGGCCTAATGGACAAACTTACATAAATGTCAATATTATTATTGTAACATTAAAAACATTATCCTTAAAAAAAAAACCCTGTTATTGCTAAACCTCAAAATATAAGTAGAAAATACCTAACATAGTTATAATTTTTAACACTTTAGAAATATAAATGACACCTTTGTAAGCCTCACTGAAGCATATAAAACTTGGAGATACTAGCTATTTTAAGCTATGAAATAGCAATTCATAAAGTTTAATAAAAACTCTTTGTCTCTCAATAAATTTTAATTTACTGGTTTTCTGAATGATTGCAAAGAATATTTGTTAAATTTGCTTGACCAGAATTAGGACTTGACTTTAATACGTATGATAAAATACTGCTGGAACAATAATCAAAGTCATTTTTTTGAACCAGCAGTTCTATGTCAAGAAATTCATGCTATAAATAGTGCTCAAAAAAGAAAACAGAGGGGCGCCTGGGTGGCATAGTGGTTGGGCGTCTGCCTTCGGCTCAGGGCGTGATCCCAGCGTTATGGGATCGAGCCCCACATCAGGCTCCTCTTGCTATGAGCCTGCTGCTTCCTCTCCCACTCCCCCTGCTTGTGTTCCCTCTCTCGCTGGCTGTCTCTATCTCTGTCAAATTAAACCAGCAGTTCTATGTCAAGAAATTCATGCTATAAATAGTGCTCAAAAAAGAAAACAGAAATATACAAAGATATATAGGACAAAGTACTAGAAACAATTTAAACACCAATTAATAAGGGAGCAGTTAAATAAATTACAATATAGGTACAACCAAATATTCTTTAATCGAAACAACAAGAGCAACATTTGCAAATACTTACGCGGTGTTTACCAGGAGCCAGGCACTAAGTGTTTTACATTATCAACTACTCAATCCTCACATCAACTGTATGAGGTAGATAATTATCATCCCTATTTTATAGATAAGGAAATGGAGGCACAAAAACGTTAAATACCTTGCCCAAGGTCACACAAACTAATGTAGTCTGGCTCTAGAATCCTTGTTTTTAATCACTACTGTGGTCTCTCTTAATGCAGACCTATGTGTACTGACAAGGAGGGTTGTCCAAGGTATACTGTTAAGATGGGGGAAGAAAACAAGCCATACAACAATATGGAAGATGCATTTTATTTAACCAGACAGGTAGGGAGCATATGTTCACACACGTTGGAAAATTTCCCCATTTTTAGAGAAAAGAACAGGGCATTAAAGTGACTAAGAAGGGATAATTTTTATTTTTACTTTTACTTTCTATACTTCTACATATAGTTCAAATGTATTGCTTTATATATTAGTTTCATAATTGAAAAAAAAAACGAGTTAATAAAAAGAGAATCATTTCACCCCTTGGGTCCCCAAGTAACTTGGGGCAAAACTCTTTCCCATCCCCTGACTATCTGGTGTGTCCACACTTGCAGGCATTCCTTCTAACCCAGGCATGTCACCTTTCCTCTGACCTACTCCGGATTCAGCGATTATACACGGAGCATCTTCTATGTACCAAGCATTCTGCTACGTGCTGGGATACAGGTGACGAAAATGACATAATCCCTAATCTTAAGAACTTAAAGTTTTACTAACGCACATGGCCTGGACTGAATAAAATTTTCCTCTTACCTTTTCTTCTCCAGAGTTAAAATAAGGGATTCATTAATAGGAACAATAAACATTTTCAATCTCTCTCCTAAAATCCTGTCTGGTATATCCAACTGCCTACTCAACACCACCTGGACATTTCAGAAGCATCTCAAACTCACAAGTCCAAAACCGAATCCCTGATTTTTTCCTCTAAATCCACCCCTCTCGCAGCTTTCCCCATTTAGTAAATGGGAACTCCATTCTTTCAGTTCTGTGAGCCAAAAACCTTGCTGGCGTGTAAAGCAGAATCATGTCGGTTCCATCTTCAAAACAGATACAGAATCTAATGAGCACTTCTCACCGCCTCCGCCACGAACGCTCTGTGCAGGCCACAGCCGTTTGCACCTGTTTGCTGCAAAACTTCCAAACTGCTCTCCTGCTTTTGCCTTTGCCCTCCTAGACTACATTTTCCACAAAGCAGCCAGAATGATCCCTATCTTGTCACTCCTCTGCTCAATATCCCTCAACCACTTCCTAGCTATTCAGAATAACAATCAAGTGTTTGGGGCACCTGAGTGGCTCAGTTGGTTAAGGGTCTGACTCTTGATTTCAGCTCAGGTCATGATCTCAGGGTTGTGCGATCCAGCCCCTCACTGGGCTCCACACTGAGCCTGAAGCCTACTTGAGATTCTCTCTCTCCCACTGCCCCCTAACCCCTGCATGTGCTCTTAAAAAAAAAAATTGGGGCGCCTGGGTGGCAGAGCGGTTAAGCGTCTGCCTTCGGCTCAGGACATGATCCCGGCGTTATGGGATACAGCCCCACATCAGGCTCTTCCACTATGAGCCTGCTTCTTCCTCTTCCACTCCCCTGCTTGTGTTCCCTCTCTCACTGGCTGTCTCTATCTCTGTCAAATAAATAAATAAAATCTTAAAAAATAAAAAATAAAAAAATAAAAAAAATTATTCATATATATATAGTTCCTAAAGTGGCCTATTAAGACTACAGAGGATCTTCCCACCTCTAAGCTCTTCCCATTCTGCTCCGGCCACAGTAACCTTGCTGTTTCTTATACCCTAAGTACACTCTTGGCTCCAAGCCTGTTTGTTCTCTCTCGCTGAGATACTCTTCCCTCGCATACCCGCAATGCTCCCCCTCTCACTTCCTTCAGGTCACTGGCCAAACGTCCCTTTCTTAATGAGGTGACCACTCTAGATAAAGTAGTAACCCCCCACCTCACCCTCTGGCATCCCCTTTTCCCTTCTTTTATTTAACTTTTCACCATAGAACTCATCTCTATCTGACATATATTTACTTGTGTATTTGCTTACTGTCTGTTCTGCCTCTCAGTGTAAGCTCCATGTGGGTAAAGTCTTCATCAGTTTTGGTCACTGCCATGTTAGAACTAAGCCCGTATCCCAGTAAGCACCAATATATTTCTGACTAAATGAATTAAAAATGGAAAGAGAATGAGTCCAAGAGACTTATGTGAATCTTGAATTGTCCTATAAGCAGAAGGAAGCTAAAGCCACAAATCATAAATATTCAAGCATTCATATTAGAGAAAACAATTGTTCAACACTTATTTTTCAAGAATAGCTATTTACACATACAAAAGTAATGTGTGTATGATATACGCACAACTTCTAACTCATAGAGGTAACAGATACCACTAATATGTAAGAGGGAGCATACTGCCCATCATACAGTTCACCTGATTGCTCAAGCTAAAGCCAAAAAATTCACCTAGATTCTTCTCTCCCTAACCTAGAATCTATCACAGGTCCCACTGAGTCTACCCTCAAAGCATAGCGGCTAGAACCCCAGAAAGCCATGCCATCATCACCTCTTGTCTACACTATTCACTGCTAGTTTACTATTCCTTGCCTGTTTATAATCCATTCCCTAAACAACAGCCAGAGTGATCTTTTAAAAAATGTAAATAGATCTTGCCACTGCTTTAGATATCCAATGGTTTCCCAATGCACTTGAATAAAAGCCAAAGTCCTTTTCCTGCAGTACGAGACTCCTGCCTATTTCCCCAAGAGCCTCATATACCACGATTGCCCTCACCCACTACACTCCAACCAAATGGTCTCCTTTCTTGATTATCAGATACTGTTTTGCCTCTGATTTCCTACACTGCTCCCTGTACCTAGAATGTGCTTCCCAATTACATCCAAATGGTTATTTCTTTTGTCATTCAAAACTCCTCTAAAATGTCACCTTTTTGGAGCAGGCTTCCTTGACTACCTCATCTAAAGTAGTCTCCCAGTAGTTCTTTTTAAAGCTCACTGTGTTAGAGACCAGCAGTCCCTACTATTAGTCAATATTATCATGCTCTTTGGTTTTCTGTATGACTCGTCACAAGAATGTAAGTTTCAAAGAGGCAAGCTCTCTTCCTGTCTTGTTCACCAAAGAGAGTCTAGTACATAATACATGCTCAATAAATTTGCTGAATATTAATGAACCTACAGTCCCTATTTGCACTATAATTTAATATCTTTGTGTTATAAAATCTTCTTAAAATCAAACAGCAGACACCTGAAATAAAAAGTCAAAAAGAGACCCTCCCCCACCAAGTTTAAATAATCCAGGACAGATTCAATATCATGTAGCCATTCAAAGTCAGCTGTGGCCAACAATAAAGGAAAAGAAACTTGGTAAAGATAACCTAAATCTAGACATATGGCTTTCAAATAGATTATAAAGATTTTCTCAGTATTAAAGTAAAATAATGTTGAAATACCAGCCTTAAGGGGTATAAGAGAAAGTGAGAAGATGGGAGAAGAAAAGCTGAAGTGTGTTCTGGAGAAGGAAGAGAAAGAGCAGGAAGAAGATGCAAATAGCAGAGGCAAACTAGAATCGAAAATTTGCCACAGATAATCTCCAACATGAATAATCCACACTGGGTAATAGAATATTGACTATAATTACATTCATCCTACTGACCTTGTTCTAAATTATTATGGATTATTACTACGCAAGTTATTTTGTTCCACACCAGAGGTGGCTGTATTTCGCTATCAGATGACATGACCTCTAATTCAATAATGTCTGTAATGCACTGGTATCCTCAGATAAAAGCTGTCTATAATGTCTGAACAAAGGTGAATTAGTTATCCAATTCACACACGCAATTAACTCTCTTAATACCTGAGAGACCATGGAGCCCTTCTGAATTTCCTATTAAATACTACATATGGAGGTCTTCCCTCCATCTGTAGTTATCTTGTGCTGTACTTCATAATAAACAATATTAATAGTTTATTGCCCCATCAAAAATCTTGCATTAGTTATCATAAAAGACCTCATTCCACAAAGCAATGACTCATTTTCCTGGGAAAATGCATTAAATTCAAATGCCATGCCTATTAGTAAAACACAACAGTTCTTTATTCTCAGTAATGTAAAAATAGAAATAACACCTTCATGAAACATGGAAAATAATTTAAATTTTTTTTACTGTTTTAAAAACACCTCTTAAGGCCAAAAGGCAATATTTATTATGCGGATTTATATTTATATGCTGTATTCAGTCATTCTAAATAAAAGACTATTTATTTAAATTCAGGTGTTAAAGGGCAAAAACAAATCAAAACATAGTATTTTTTTGCCACCTGTTCCCTCTACCATGAGCTGAAATTTTATGAATAGTTTGAAGGCAGAGCACCATGCCTCCACTTTGTACCCATATGTGATGCCAATGGCTGTATTCGTAAAAACCCAGATCAGAATAACTAGGTAATGTCAAATGTTAAGCAAATACCCATGCATTCTAAAAAAGGAGGTAATTAATTAATTCTTCAGGGGATGCTTTTTATTTTTGTCATCTAACATTAATGTATCCTTTTAGCAGAGAACAAAAGAACAAAATAAAATCCCTAAAATAAAACGCAGCTCTTGTAGCACACATTCACCTTAACATGCTCATCACAGTAGCTCAATTCTAGGAGAAAGTAGTTATGTATATCTAAGAATGTTACTGTAGTTCAAATGAAATCTGCTGTTCACCTGGGTTTTCATTCACAACTCAAAGAGATCCAATGAGGAAACAGTTTCTTACATGTGTTTCGTATGTTTCATCTGCCCATGCAATGACAGAAGTAAACAGACGTTATAGACACTGAAAAGCTAAGTAGATGACACTCTTTGCTCTGTAAACAATTTAAACCACAAACTAACCTTCCGCGTGCTGCAGCACAAGAAATACGGACTCCTCAGAAATGATGTACTTGTGCAGACACACCATGTTGGGCACACAGCGGGGGATGATGGTCTTTCTGTTCCGGCTGTATTCACTGCTTTTCCTTAGACCCTGACAGAGAACAAAAAGGTCAGTTGTACCCTCAGTTGCCTTTGGAGCCTGCTGTGCTCTGTGTTTATCAACCAAACTAATCTATCCGAGTTACTCTGGGCTTCAGAGAAACCACTCATCTGCTGCTCTATGCCCCTCAGTCCCTGGAGGCTCTGCTGATGGCATCTGGCATGAATCCAGAGAACGGAAGATGCCACAAAGCTGCCATTAAAATCAATTACGTGGGTCAGTGTTTTTATTAGAGATGTTCTCAAACTAAGTCATCAGGATGACATGCACTTATTTCTCTATGACCTTTTCTTAAGTTTTATTTTACACACGTATCTATATATATATGTCTTTAATAAAGCAGTAGACACTGTGAGATCATTCAAATTTCGGAGACACAAAAGATATTCCTAGATTAAACAGGAGATCTGAAAATTTTATGCCAAAAAAAGTATAAAGACTACTTTAAGTCTTCTCCAAAGGAACAAGGTGAGTATAGTGTCTGGTATCAAAGCCTGGTTTAAAATCCGGGGAAATGCCAGTGATAAGGTATACGAAGAAAGAAATTTGTTTCACTATGTATCAATGTAACCTATTGCCATGCTGTAAGTAAAAGTATCTGAAAAAAATATAAAACTAATCTGAAATTGATTATTTCTAGATGCTTATGGAAATTATTAAATTAGGATATTTTAGAATATGTACTGTCACAATCCATTTCAATTCTGAAATTACAAAATCAGAAATTAGAAATGAGTTATACAAAGAAATAGAATTGAATTTAGATTAAAAAAAAAGACAGAAAGACAGACAGAGGACCAGGGATGTAGATAACACTTTCCCAAATACCTGAAACAGAGACTTAAAGGCAAAATTTCAGCTCTTTGGGGCTATAATCCTAATTACAGGTACAAGTCTGTGCAATCTTCACAAATGATACAAAATGTATTAGAGATGTGTTTAAAGTACACACTATATATTTAAACAGCAGGGAATGAGTCTTCGACTTATCCAAACTATCACCTCTATACTCTATAACTTCAAACTCTTTTTAAATGTATGCTATAATATATTTATCAACTGTGATAAAGAACAGAAAGTAAAATAAATATAGATCACCACAAACATAAGAGAACATCCAATCACCCAGGAAAAAATATTAAATATTTTTTCTTTCAGAAGCATAATTTGGAAAATTAATGCCTAAATTCATTAAATATACAAATTTCTACTTACTTTTAAAATGAATGTCTGTTCTGTCCTTGTGTCCATTACAAGTAAAACCTACATAAAAGACATGAGTAATAACTTACTCACGGTACAATGAAACATTGACTTGTAAGTTTTTGAAACTATAAGGGTTTGGGGGTAAATGCTGGAACTGACTCCACCAAAACTGTTAATATCTAAATGGGTTTTTTTTTTAAGCCACCAAATCACAGGATTAAAACAGTCTCTAAAGTAGGTTTTATTATAGTTTCCTCTTCTAAAAATTCCATATTTTAGAAACATTTCTATGTTTTCCTAGATTTGTTTTAAAATACATTGTTTAGGGGGTGCCTGGGTGGCTCAGTGGGCTAAAGGTCTGCCTTTGGCTCAGGTTAAGATCTCAAGGTCCTGGGATCGAGCCCCACATCAGCTCCCTGCTCAGCAAGGAGTCTGCTTCTCCCTCTCCCTCTCCCCCACTGCTTGTGCTCTCTCTCAAATAAATAAATAAAATATTTTTAAAAAATAAAATAAAATATATTGCTTAAAAGGAAAAATTATTTTACACAAAGAATTTTTCCTCATAGAACATATATGGTTAAGAAGAAGTAAAAAAAAAATTACAAGCATTGCTGAAGTCTCATTTTTCTTCTTAAAATCCTTGACATAGCAATGTCGTATAACGTGATCTCAATAACGCGGCTCCAACTTAAGACTCCTTTTGGTACTGCTTTCTCCATCCAAGGCTTATCCTAGCTCCTCTTTTTCCATTGGCAAATCCTGTCAGCTCTATGTTCAAAATGTATCCAAAATGTGAACTCACTTGCACAGCTATTACCCTGATCCAAAGATTTACCCGGATTATAATAATGGCCTCCCAACACATTTCTCTCCTTCCTTATTTGCTGCCCTATGGTCTACTCTCTAAAGAGCAGCCAGTGTTTTCTTTTAAAAACATAAGTTCCACCATATCACTCCTCTCATTCAGAAAATAAAGCCTAAGTCCAAAAAATTATCTCAAGACCATGCATGATCTCACACATCACCCCCTCAGACTATCTCCTCCCCCAACCCATCTTGATGGATGGAAGGAATGACTAGAGATACAGAATGATTCAACCATGTTACTATTTTATTATCTTTGAGACACTATAGCAGCAGTGCAAACTTTTTCTATAAAGATCCAGACAGTAAAGATTTTAGGCTTTGCCGGCCCACGCGGTCTCTGCTGGAGCTCTTCATCTCTGCCACAGCAGCACAAAAGCAGCCACTATCTGAAATGGGCCGTGTCTGGAGTATTTACATCACAGACACCTGCAAACACTGTAAACAGGGCTTTGGGTTTCCCCTCCAGAGAGCTGAGAGTCAAGGATGAAAAGATGTCAAGCTTGGGAAAACGAAAGAATGGTGAGAAAATGGGGGAGCAGCCTGAGGAGAAGACGGTAAATTCCATGTTAGACACGATGAATTTGAAGTGATGGTGACCACTTCATCTCTGAACTCCCTTACAAGTGTTTGACCAACACTAGGTAAGTCTCCATTTAAATTCAATTGAATATTCCCACAGATATCTTCTGAACTCACCTCTTCCTCTTCTCAAAGCCCTGTCCCCACTAGAAATAAAACCAAATCCTGTTTCTCCTCCTACGGTACTGAATAACACCACCATCCATGTAACACGCCCACCACCAAAAAGCTCCCTCAGTCACTATGAATCCTCCCGTCCCCTACCTTTATAACCAGTGACCAAGTCCACTACCTATCCACCCTCTACTCTGTTTACCTACCATGTACTAAGTGTTTACTATGTGCTATGCTTTAGCCATCAATGTTAATTCTCTCAACTACCCGATACGATAATTTTACCCTTACTACTCTAAAAGTGAAGACATGAAAACTTCATCTGCAGAAGCTATAATGGCAGATAATAACAGCATCTACCATTCGTGAGAATTTCAGTGACATCATCTTATAAAAGTGTTGGGATACCCACTTGTTACTATTATTGCTATGGGTGTTATTGCTGCTTCTCCTGACATGTCCCCCCCACCCCCAGCCCCTTATCAAGCAAGTACTCATCCTCCATATTCAGCTCAAGTAACACTGATTTTCTGCATTCTTTGTTCTCCCACTGTATACAGTACCAACCCTTTCGATTTGATTTTTTTGTTCACATGTGTATTTCTCAACCAGATTTCAAGTTTTTTATGGGCATAGTGTAGGCAGAATAATGGTCGCCAAGGATGTTCATACCTTAATCTCCAGAACCTATGAATATGTTATATTCCTGGCAAAAAGGACTTTGCAGATGTAATTAAGATACAGACCTTAAAACAGATTATCTTGGATTATCAGAGCGGGCTCAATCAAATCCCATGAACCCTGAAAAGCAGAGAACTATCTCTGGCCAGAAATGGAAACACAGAAATGATATGGCAGAAGGGGAAATCAGAGAGATTTGAAGTATGAAAGGGATACGCGGTCGCTGGCGCTAAGATACAGACGCCCACATGTCACCACTGGGGATGGGCCTCTGGGAGCTCATAGGAAGCATGAGAAGGAGCAGACAGCTTCTAGAAGTAAAGACCAGTCTTTGGCTGATAGCCAGTAAGGACAGATTCAGTCCTACCACTGCAAAGAATTCAACCTACAACCTGAATGAACTTGGAAGTGGATTTTTCCCCAGAGCCTCTAGTAAGGAACACAGCCCTGCCAGCACCTTGATTATAGCCCAATGCAACCCATGTCAGACCTCTGGTCCAAAGAACTCTGACATAGTCAAAGAAAGACAAATACCATATGATTTCACTCAGATGTGGAATTTAAGAAACAAAACTGATGAACATAGGGGAAGGGGAAGAAAAATAACATAACACAAAAACAGAGAGGGAGGCGAACTCTAAGAGACTCTTAACTATACAGAACAAACTGAGGGTTACTGGAGGGAAAGGGGGTGTGGGGATGGGGTAACTGGGGGATCAGCATTAAGGAGGGCACTTGATGTAATAAGCACTGGGTGTTACATGCAACTGATCAATCACTAAATTCCGCCCCTGAAACTAATAATAGACTATATGTTAACTAACTTGAATTTAAATAAAATCTAGAAAAACAAAGCAAAATAAAACAAAAACCAAAGAACTCTGACATAATAAATTCAGTTGTTTTAAGATGCTAAGGTTGTGGTAATTTGTTATGACAGCAATAGAAAACTAATACAGGGCAGAAATTATATTTCTTCCAACATATAACACATCCCTCTCCCATGGTAAATGCTCAATAAACACATGTGAACAAATTTAGGTGTAAATATTTAGAAGACAGATGTCAATATGTGAATAGAGCTTAGGACTAAGTTGGGACTGGAGATTTACATTTGAGCATTCTCCATCAAGACAGCAGCTAAAAACATGAGACTGTACCTCCAATGAAGTGCTTACTTTACACCTGGCACTATGCTGGGTTTCAAAGAATTAAATCATATAATGCATTCAACAATCCGATGAGATAGGTATTTATATTTTTTTCCTTTGTGACTGGCTTTTTTTTTTAAATTAAAATACAGTTGACACAACATTTTATTAGTTTCAGGTACACAACATAGTGATTCAATAATCATATACACTATGACATGCTCACCACAATAAGTGTAGTTACCATCTGTCACCATACGAAGTTATTACAATATTATTGACTATATTCCCTATCTGTCCTTTTTATTCCTATAATTTATTTTATTTTATAACTGGAAGTCTAGATGTCTTAATTCCCTTCACCTATTTCACCTATACCCCCTCATCACACCTCCTCTCTGGCAACCACAAATTTGTATCTCTATATTTAGGAGTCTGTTATTATTTTGTTGCTTGTTCACTTGTTTTGTTTTTTAGATTCCACATACAAGTGAAATCAAATGGTATTTGTCTTTCTCTGATTTATTTCAGTTAGCATAATACCCTCTAGATCCATCCATGTTGTCATGAAGGGCAAGATTTCACCCTTTTGGGGGCTAAGCAATATTCCATTGTTGTACGTGTAACCACATCTTCTTTATCCATTCATCTATAGACAGACACTTAGGTTGCCTCCATATCTTGGTTATCACAAATAATGTTGCAATAAATATGCAGGGTGCATGTAATCTCTTCAAATCAGTGTTTCCATTTTCTTCAGATAAATACCCAGCAGTGGAATTACTGGATTGTACAGTATTTCTATTTTAATTTCTTGAGGAACCTCCATGCTGTTTTCCACAGAAGATGTACCAATTTACATTCCCCAACAGCGCATGAGTATTCCCTTCTCTCCACATCCTTACCAACACTTGTTATTTCTTGTCTTTTGGATATTAGCCATTCTAACTGGTATGAGGTGATACTTCCTTGTGGTTTTGATTTACATTTTCATGATGATAAATGCTGTTGAGCATGTTTTCTTATGTCTGCTGGCCACCTATGTCTTGGGGCAAATGTCTATTCAGGTCTTCTCCCATTTCTCAATCAGATTTTTTTTTTTTTTGGTGTTGTGTTGTAGGAGCTCCTTATATATTTTGGATATTAACCCCTTATCAGATACATCATTTGCAAATATCTTCTTCCATTCATTAGGCTGCCTTTTCATTTTATTCTGGGTCTCCTTCTCAGTGCATAAGCTTTTTAGTTTTATGTTGTCCCATTTGCTTACTTTTACTTTTGTTTCCCTTGCCTGAGGAGACAGATCCAAACAAATATTGCTAAGGCCGATGTCCAAGAATTTACTACTTATGTTTTCTTTTACGAGTTTTATGGTTTCAGGTCTTACATTTAGGTCTTTAATCCACTTTAAGTTTATTTTCAGGTATGGTGTAAGAATGTGGTCCAGTTTCATTCTTTTGCATGTAGCTGTCCAGTTTTCCCAACACTGTTTACTGAAGAGACTTTCTTTTCCCCATTGCATATTCTTGCCTCCTTTGTCATAGATTCATGGACCATATAAGCATGGGTTTATTTCTGGGCTCTCTATTGTGTTCTATTGATCTACTGTTCTATTGATTGTCTGTTTTTGTACCAGTACTGTACCATTTTGATTATCAGAGCTTTGAAGTATAGTTTGAAATCTGGGATTGTGATACCTCCAGTTTTGTTCTTCTTTCTCAAGACTGCTTTGATTATTTAGGGTCTTCTAGGATTCCATACACACTTTATAATTATTTGTTCTAGTTTTGTGAAATATACTATTGGTATTTTCATAAGGACTGAACTGAAACTATAGATTTCTTTGGGTAGGACGGACATTTTAACAATATTAATTCTTGTAATCCATGTGCATGGTGTATCTATCTTTACATTTATTTGTGTCATCTTCAATTTCTTTCATCAATGTCTTATAGTTTTCAGAGTACAGGTCTATCACTTTTTTGGTTAAATTTATCCCTAGGTATTTTATTCTTTTTGATGCAATTGTAAATGAGATGGTTTTCTTAATCTCTCTTTCTGCTAGTTTGTTATTAGTGTACAGAAACACAACAGATGTCTGTATATTGATTCTGTATCCTGCAACCTTACTGAATTCATTTATTAGTTCTACGAGTTTCTTGGTGGAGTCATTAGCATTTCCTATATACAATATCCTGTCATCTGCAAATAATTTTTACTTCTTCTTTACCAATTTTGATGCCTTTTATTTCTCATTCTTGTCTGATCGCTGTGGCCATCTAGTACTATGTTGAATTAAAATGGTAAGAGTGGACATCTTTGTCTTTTTCCTGACCTTAAAGGAAAAGCTTTCAGCTTTTCACCACTGACTATGAGGGTAGCTTTGGGTTTTTTTTTATCATGAATGTATGAATTTTGTCAAATGATTTTTCAGAAGTTGGTATATTTTTATTAACCAATTTTACAGATGAGGAAAACATAAAACTGTTAACCTGTCCATGCTCCCAAAGCTAAAAGTCGGTAGAGGTGAAATTTAAAACCTAGCAGTCTGGCTCCAGGGTTCTTCCTCCGTTAACTATTAAGCTATATTTACATCTGAATTTGAAAATTATACATAGCTGTAATATCAAGGGTATATAAGACAACAACTAAAAGTAGGGGGAGAAAAGTAAAAAGAAAAACAGAAAATATTAAATGGTTCAGGTGTCGGGCAAAGAGAATACTTGATGGGAGTAATCATCTGTCCTAAACAACAAAGAGAAGCCACTGAGAATCAATTACTGCCTAAGGCAGTTAGGAAATTGTTGGTAACTTTCAGTACTGCTGGGTGATAAGAAAATGGAGACAACTTATATAAATCTTTCAATAGAGAAGTATGCCAAAAGAAGGAAAAACACTAAAATGAAAGTTAACAGGATCATCAGGTTCAAACTACTTTCAGATAGAGTAGATCTATTCTCCCCATAATTTCCCTTTGAGCTATATTCAACACCAATGTTGAATCTCCAAAGCATGGAATCACATTCAAAGAACTTGAGCCTTGAGATTTAAATTAACGCATCATATGTGCAAAAAGAGGCACTTCGGCCCTCTCTCTGCAAAGGACGGTTTAATGAACCTCAATTGAGTCTGTGAAGAAAAGTAGTGTTCCTTAAATCCTCTTTGTTTTTATACCAAGTTGTGACTCTTTTAAGCCACTCACCAGAATGCCAATCCTATTTAAATAAGATACATCTATATGATGTACTTCATTAAGTAAAAGGTATGAAAGATGTACAAAGGAAAGAATTTCAATTTCCTACCAGGAACCTCTTAATTGGCTTAACAGAATATGCCTACATAAATCAGGAGTGATATCTCTTTGCTGATCTTACGTAGCCATGAAGCATGAAGTGGATCAGATAAAAAGGCCAAATTAAGATAGATAAACATGGCTGGGAAGTACTGCTCTGTTTACATTTACTTTCTTCTCCTACCAAGTTTGTTTGCAACTAGACAACGTTCACATTGAGGCAATAAACACAAGAACATATGTGATTTTTTTTTAAATGTGCCCTTTGACTGTCAATTTCTCCCAAACAGGTGTTGGCTAAATGATTATAAATTGGCCTCTGGATACACCTCTTCAACTGAGCCATACAGGGCTGGTGATAATATAATTAGACCTAAAAACATCAGGCTGGTGAATGCTTTCCATCTGTTTGGCAATAATGTTTAGTTAACAATAGTCTTTAAAAGAAGCACCTTCAACTTCAGTTCTTAAAGTTATTTATAGAGCCATTCTTAACACACCAGCACTCCTGCTAACAAGAGCTCTAGCCACTTGGAAATTATTAGCCATACGGCCGTCTACAATGAGAAACGACTGCATTTAACATCTGTATCTTTCCAAATTTACACGCTTCAACCTCATTTAAAGTCATTTCTTAATGAACAGGGCTACGGCACTGCATTAATATTATAGTTGCATGTACAAAGATCCTAAGGAGCCAAACATTTTTTTAATGCCAACAGTAGGCTAATCTGTAATGAAGCTGTCAGCATAAAGGACAAAATAATAGCTTCTTTAACCCTCAAACAGAATTTGTTCATTTGTGGACTAGAACACATCAATTTAAAAACTGCTCATGGGCTTGCTCACCTTTATAAAGACAAAAATCTAATTTGGTACTAATTTGATACAATTGTCTTTCCCATAAAAGGTTCCTAAAACCATCTTTTATTTCATGATAAAACAAGTGCTATAACTAAAACTGTCATGAAATAATTACCTTGGATAGCATACCTTATTGAGAGAATACAATTAATGTATTTCTCCCTTTCATTTTTCACACTCACTTATCAGCACTCTATTAGCATATGGTCTAACAGAAGAGATTATTCCATCTTTGCCTGTAGTAATGCATAGAATGACTGCTTCTAACTGGGGGAAAAAAGCAGACAACTTATTCCTTAAGGATCGGCCTCATCTGTTCTTCAATTCCACCAGCACAATGAGACTTGCCCACTTGTCTTTCCTAACGGTGGTAGGAAAAGCTCCAACTGATGATAATCTGGGTTTTTTCTGATGATAGAATAAGGAAGGCCTGATATTTAACTAGGTACCACTTCTGAGAAGACAGGAGGGGTGGGGAAGTATATCAAAGGCATCAAATGATGATTTCTTTTAAACATATGAAGAATAAATTTGGAGAAAAAAGAGAAATGATACTATAAAGACACTATCATTGCTGTGAGGAAGAGTGAAGACTTCCCTGTGGTGAGGATTAAGTGTCACTCTTAAATCTTTTTACATATTTAAATTAAATGTTGACATCCAAAGTATGAAAGTCTCTAAAAATTTCAGCTCCAATACCTTTAAAAAGAAAGATTACATGAGCAATTTGAGGGAACATCGATCTCTAATTTGGTGCCAGTTACTTCACAGGACTCCAGAACAATTAATAAAAGTTTTTAAAAATGTAAAAAAAAAAAAGTCTACAGAGGTAAATCATATTGGACAAACACAGCCTTTCCCTTAATGATATCACAGTACTATTCATGTTTGCTAGATATAATCTGAATGGACTTCAGTTGTGCAACTTATACTACTGGGAATTCACACATAAATCAACATAAGAGAAAAGAATAGGATCAACATAATAAAGAAGCCAGAGAAAATACAGAAGCCCAGTTCTGCAAGTTGGACAGTTTTTCTCAACAGAGTTTCAGATGGATAAGATTATGCTCACTGTACTCTGTTAAAAAACAAACTTAACCACTATTAAGTTATTAACTGAACTCATCTTGGCAGCATTACAGGAGCTAATAATGTTACTCTTCTGCAGAAATGGCTTTGAACAACAAACCCAGAGCACTAAATCTTTGCTTTCCCCCCCAATACCATGTGATGATAATCAAGTTATTTATATTTACTGCTAAAAACCCATCACATTTCACATGCTTAATATTGAAACTGTATTTCCACTCTTATTTAATTCTGTACCTTAATCTCAGGAGAGATCTCATAAAATTCCAAATACCAGAAAACAAGGAACAGTCCTAGGGGACCTTTAATACCAACAACTCCTCCCACTGGGCCCTAACTTTCTCTTTCTCTGACACCAAGAAAGCTAGTAACGTTCCTTGTACCACAGTCCAGCAACTCCAAAAGCAAAAGATGCTGAGCCTACGGCTTCTGTCCATCGAAGTCGTACTGTCAAGAGCATCAGCGTGAACAGACTGTGGAGAGGCACTTCTCTCATGTTACGTCATTACAACCATCTGTTCTTGATGGTCATACGCTCACAAAAGTATTTCACTGAGGAGAATTCAAATATGAAGAGTAAAATTTGACATGGACACTTGTAACCCTGGTCTAAAGGGTATTTTCATTTTACTACTCTGAAGGATCTATGTTTAGCAAAGCATAAAATGGACCCCTAAGATTTAAGGAAAACAAGCAAAAAAAAAAATCTGTACGGGTCTTACCAGTGTTTTATTTGTGCAAGAACTTTGAAGATGGCACATTATCATGAGGTAAGTGAACAAACAATCAAAAAGGATATTGCTTTGTGGATTGATGGCAAAGTCAAAAAATTACCAACCAACTCAGAACACACCGAAATATCTTTCTGAGGCAGGTTGAGTTCTTCAGGCTTCTATATAGCTAGAAATCTCTTCAAAGGTAGGAAACGAAAGACCAAGTCTACTAGGATTGTATGGAGGTAGTACTGAAGATCCACATTTCTTTCTCATTATTAAAATCCAAAATACCATATTCGAAGTATACTTTAAGCGTTCACAGAAACACATTTAACTCCTAAAAACATCTCCTATTTCGGTTTATCTAATATCTGTCTTAACTACAGGCAAATTGGGGCAGGAAAAGGGAGAAAAGAACCACATTAGGAAATGCAAGCAACACAACTAAGCTGATCATAAACTAATTTCTCTATAAGAAAACAACTAATTTTAGATTTCTTTAAATGCCCAGACATTTGCAAAGGTTTTAGTATGCTAATTTTTTAATTAAAAGATATTTCAGCAGTGAAAGCTCTTTCATATGCACTACTGATTCTTCATCAAACGTTAACTTTCCAACTTAACACCAGTATAGCCGGTGGCAGCCTGAAGGTTTACCATCTGCTGCTACCCAAAGTCACTGTGGCCACCTTCAGAACATATGCATCAAAGCCTGAAGATAAGAGGCTGCCTAATACTGCCTAAGTCAGCATAAGGGGGATGACGAACCCAGAGGCAGGCAACAGGCAAGCTACCAGAAAATACAGAACATCATGAACCGTCAGTCACCTCTTAGAATACGTACCCAAGGTCACAGGGGACTCTAGTGGCTGAACAAAAAGACAAGAGAAATACTCCCTCTAATGGGATTTACTTAAGTAAATTAAGTAAATGTGATGATTTTTTTCCCTTAAAAAAGGGGGAGGGGGTTAGTCATAAAGTCACCAATAATTCTATTCAAAATAAGCATACAATGCATAAAATGACATAAAAAAAAGCTAAGGTGTTTTAATCAGTCTATGAATAATAATAAAGGTATTTTTTTATGCAGTCATAAAATAAGGTTTTTGTTCTGAAAGGTTTGTTTTCTAGGTACCATCATACCCACAATCCAAATGTTACCCAAGGAAAATGTATATTTTGAGATGAGGTTTAATAATATCTACAAAAAAAGCAATTAAAAACCCTGATTTTTGGCTACTCAAAAATGTCATTTATTAAGGTAATGATTCTATTTGCCACAATACTTTATACAGAAACAAAATATTGTAGTGTCTTTTAAAATATTAAAAACAGAGAATCTCAAGAACCTGGCTATATTCAATCATAATATTGGATAACCAGCATATATTCATCTTGAAACAAATGGACTAATATGAAGTTTTCCCGTACGTCATCTTTGCTTTCTGGGGTTTGTGGGTTTTTTTCCGCGTTTTAAATTCAATTAGGAGAAAAATCAATATAGAAAATATTTTTTAGAAAATAATACCAAAAGCATCTTTTAATTCTTGGCTTTAAAATGGCAACAGATGTATCTGATTTATAGTAACTGTAATCTTAATCCAGATTTTTAAAACTTCTTCAAAGCTTCTGTAGGGAATTAGTCATAAATTAATTTAAAACTAGGGCATTATTAAGCATTTATGCACCATAAGAACTGGCATAATGAAGCCCATTTGTCCTGCCCTCTATTTAAAGTGAATATAGCCCTAATCTGTTGAGTGCAACTATCTGTGGTCTCCATAACCTAATACAACACTGTATTGTGTGTGGATGCCCCACGTGAACTCAATTTACACCTTTGTATACTTAGGAACTTCAATAATAATCACGGTGATTTTTTAAAGATTCATAGCTTGTCACTGTGATAGCTAAAAATAAACGTTACCAGAATAACTTTATCTTTGAAGACATGTTATGAATATATCATGAATCATAATATTAGAAAAAGAAAATATGCATATTTTGGTGGAGCTAAAACAGATTTGCAAATACAAGTAATTTACTCAAAATGCAAAGGCCACTCATTCCTATAAAGTTTCATTCCTTCAAGAGGCACTGAAATAGGGTTGGCAAAGCTTATTTTCTTTGACAGACTATTATCAGGGTCAGAAAAGATAAAAAGGGCTCAAGGAATGTTTCTCCATTTCCCTAGATCTAGAAGTCACTTAGCCAAACCCCTGGATTATTCATCTTTAGCAAATAGCTAACTCTGGTCCTGCCCTAAAGCAATGCCAAAATATATGTTATTCTCTAGAAAATAATCCAGGAAGTAATTATTTCAACCACAAACATTAATTTAAAATCTTTTATATTCCTATTAGCCAAATGTCAATGAATGTAAGACATTCCTCAAAGATTTCTCCTACCTGGAAGGTGAGGTTAATGATTTAGTGAACAATAAAGTTATCACAAAAAAATCATTTACATACATATATGAAAAAAGAGTTTTACTTTGTATAATTTTTCAAATCCTAGGCCTATACATCTATCACTTCAGAAAACCTGTTTCCAAAGGACATGTGTCTTTGTAAGAAAACTGGATATAAATACAGCAGAAGGCAAAATATAAAAGACAGAAAAACTGGGTTTAAAACACATGTTGAAGAGCTAGGAAAAACATCCACTCAGGAGGCTCTTCTCAGATCCAAATGCTTTAAAAGCTAGAACTTTACACCTTTATCATTCTCATTGTGATTGTTTTCTGTTTTTGTGAAGCGACTTGCCCAAGGCCACAAAGAGATTATGCAAAAGAGAGGTTAAAACTCCGAAGTTCTGGGTTTTTGTGCCCAAGTTCAGCTCATGCCATTCAATTCCATAATGAAACCATTTATTCTATCTCTCTGATTTGAATTCTCAAGTTCACTTGGGATAATGATTTGACACTGTTAAATTTAGATGAAAATTCAATTAAAAGTAAGTCAGTTGTATTTAGCTTTAGATTCTATTTCCATTTCCTAGAAAAACCTAATACTCCAGTGCTGCTATAAACTGTATCAATTCATACTATGCTTTAGTATTTCCATTCTGCTGCACAATAGGCTCTATAAATATACTCAAATCAATTTATAGGCCCCGAAAACTGCAATTAAAAACACAAATATGTCCACATAGTTTTTACAAAGTATTCAGAATCAGTGCAGTATGCACACAGACAGTTACTAAATGGAACCTTATAATGGTAAGGACACAGAGGCTACATCTTCAAGTCAATCAATACATATCCAACTAAACTGCCAATGTCAAAGGGAGCCTGATTCCAATTCAGAAGAAAATGCCTCAAGAGCAAGAAAGCTTTAAATGCTATTATTTTTAAATACTGGGGGGGAGAGGGAGGCAGAGGGAGAGAGAATCTTGAGCAGGCTCTGCACCCAGCACTGAGTCAACCTAGGGCTCGATCAAAGGACCCTGATATGATCTGAGCCCAAATCAAGTCAGGAGCTTAAGACTGAGCCACCCAGACGCCCCTTTAAATGTTTTAAATGAGCTTTGTACTTCTGTAGCAGATGGAGTTGAACTTCTAGTACTGATTAAAATTTAACAGTGTTTTGGGGCGCCTGGGTGGCTCAGTTGTTAAGCGTCTGCCTTCGGCTCAGGGTGTGACCCCAGAGTCCTGGGATCGAGCCCCACGTCAGGCTCCTCCGCTAGGAGCCTGCTTCTTCCTCTCCCGCTCCCCCTGCTTATGTTCCCTCTCTCACTGGCTGTCTCTTTGTCAAATAAATAAATAAATAAAATCTTTTAAAAAATATATAAAAAAATATATAAAACATTTAACAATGTTTTCATATGACCTAGAAAATTTATTTAATGTAAGAATACAATGTATCCATGTTTTGAAAAATTCCAAAATATTTTACAGCACCTATGAAATACAAAGATACAACACTTATTCTCAAAACTACGAGTTCATGGACTGCAACAACCAACCCTGACAATAATCTATAGTGGACTCTGTGAGAGAGGGGAAGGGGGAGGGGAGCACGGAGAGGACAGTTTGGCAATTTTCCGTTCAAACTACCCTCTTACTGTGACCCTGCAGGTGTGGTATATTTTGAGGTGCAGATTCAGAGAGTATCTGAAATCTGAAAAAACACATAAATTGTTTCTTTTTGCTCCCTTTACCACTATCCAACAAGCATTTACTACATCCTTACTGCATGGACAATGTTGTATGTAGTTAGGCGTGATCAGAGAAAACAAAGAGGGGTAAGATATAGTCTCTGCCCTCTAGGGACAGGTTAACAATATATTTAAGGCAACTAAAGTCAAAGAGGTGAAAATAATATACAATAGAATGCTGAGCTTAATTCAAAGACAGAAAAGATGAGCATAGAGTTACTGAGGTAAGCTTCAGCTAAGTTTAAGAATGGACTAAATAGGGGAAGGTGGGTAGCGCAGTTGTTAAGCATCTGCCTTCGGCTCAGGGCGTGATGCCGGCGTTCTGGGATGGAGCCCCACATCAGGCTCCTCTCCTGGGAGGCTGCTTCTTCCTCTCCCATTCCCCCTGTGTTCCCTGTCTCGCTGGCTGTCTCTCTGTCAAATAAATAAATAAAATCTTAAAAAAAAAAAAAAAGAATGGACTAAATATGGATGGGCAAGAAGGAAGAACTGAACGGGCTGAAGAAGCTAGAGAGAGAGCATGCTCTCAAAGACTCCCACAGCCCTGTATATGCTATTCCTTCAGCCTAGAACACTCTTCTGTGAGCTAAGTCCTACCCCTCCCTCTTGTGTTTATTTGCTTACTCTAAGAAGCCTATGGAGAGCCCCAAGACAGGTGGCCCTCCGGTACGGTGTCACATTACCTTAGTGGACTTCTTCACCCAAAGCTCTTTTCACACTGGGTTAACTGCTGGTTTATTTATTTATATTCCCCACTGGATTATAAACTCTGAGAGGGTGGAGATAAGGTGTGTTTTGTTCACCACTGCATATCCCGTGGCTAATACCACATGTGACACATACCAGGAGCTCAATAAATATTTGTTGAATGAATAAATAAGGAAACAAAAATGGGAAAAAAAAAAAAACCATGCAGAGAAATGGTGAGGAGGTAGGTCAATTAGAATAAATGGTCTCCACTTTTTTTTGAGATAATGTGGGTAGGGAGGTATCATTTATTCATTGATTTTTCTCAACAATTTCATATATTGAGTATCTGTGTTTGACATGTTATAGAGACTGATTTTCCAAAGACCTGAATCTTGAGCACAGTATTTAGACTATTTTTCCTGTCTAATAGATGTCTGTAAATACTGTGCCAAAATAAAAATGTAAATTTTTTTTAAAAAACACAAAGAAAAACCCATGTTCATCTGAGGCATATGAAGGCTTGCTGGAGGCACAGAGGTAATATCAAAAGCTACCATACAATATGAATGAATGCTATGACAAATAAGCTCAAGACATTAAAAAGACACAGTAAAAGATATTTAAAATCAGACAGTANGGGCGCCTGGGTGGCATAGCGGTTAAGCGTCTGCCTTCGGCTCAGGGCATGATCCCCGCGTTATGGGATCGAGCCCCACATCAGGCTCCTCTGCTATGAGCCTGCTTCTTCCTCTCCCACTCCCCCAGCTTGTGTTCCCTCTCTCGCTGTCTCTATCTCTGTCAAATAAATGAATAAAATCTTTAAAAAAAAAAAAAAAGATATTTAAATCAGACAGTACAGGTGGCTCAGATGGTTAGGCGTCTGCCTTTGGCTCGGGTAGTGATCTCAGAGTCCTGGGATCGACCCCCATGTCGGGCTCCCGGCTCAGCAAGGAGTCTGCTTCTCCCTCTCCCTCTGCCTCTCCCCATGCTTGTGCTCTGTCGCTCTCTCTCTCAAACGAATAAATAAAATCTTAAAAAAAAAATGAGACAGTACAGGTAAGCAAGGGAGCCTTCCAAAAAAAGACAATAATCATGAATGAGATGAAATAAATGGAGGAAGAAAAGCAAAGGTCACTCCAGGCAGATACGTACATCATGAATGAAATCTACCCTGCAAGTTCCATAGTGCTGTAACCAGGAGAGCATGTCGTGGTGGTCTGGGGGTGGACTAGGGGCAAGTGGTGGACAATTTGAGAATCAACAGAGAAAATAAGGGCTAGATCACACAAGTCTTTGAAGCCTTAGCTATTAAGTTCAAACTTTCTCCTAAAAACTATGTGAAGGTATTGAAGGATTTTAAGCAAGAGAGTTTTTAGTTTTAGAAAGATCATTTTTCTAAAGGATCAGTTTTATGAATTATTCCGGCGGCAGTGTTTATGATGAACTGGAAGAAGATCGGACTGGAGGTAAATGACAGTACATCCTAAAGGGGGGATAAAGAAGATAATGTATACCTTTAAATTCACATATAATTTGGGATGCCTAAATTTTAACTTGAAACACAGCTGAAGGAAAGATGGGTTGGATGTTAATAGCAGTACCCAGAGGGTACTGGGTCAACCTGAAATGATTACTCTAGCTATATGTCACCCCAGGACTCATTGTCCTGTTTTGTTGAAAACATTTGTTAACAACGTGAAAAAGGTCAACAAAGGCATGTTGGTCAAAATTATGGATGCTGTGAGGTGTGAGAAGGGCTATACGATGTGTTAGATGTAACACTCTTAAATACAGGTCACCACCCGCTATAAAAATGTCACTAAATAACAGTAAAGACATTTTAAAAGATGCACAATGATGACTACAAAGAAAACATGAGGGGAGAGTGCAGGGGCCACTCTTAGGCAAAGGGGCTTGAGCGGTGGAATGCAGAAAGGGCCACAGTAACTCCCGGCTGAATACAGGCAGGCCCATCAGGTGACCCAGCTCAAAACAGCCATGGGCCCTAACTAACCAATGGGCTACTTACAACTAGGCACAGTTACGAAAAAAGGGAAGATTCCATCCGTGACCATACCTCCTCATCTTTCCCCTTTAAAAACAGCCTCCACCCACTGCCTGGCTGCAGACAGCCTCTCCTATGCTGTCCCTTGCGGTGGATTCAATAAACTTCTATCTCCTTTGCTCGGACCACTAGCTTCCACCTGATCATCGCCCCACATGGGGGCTCCCATCCAAACAAGAGGTGCCCCATTTAGACACCATAGACGTAAGAACAGATGGCAAAATTTTAGAATACAAAATACATGCTAATGTCTCTAGGTGGAAAAAGCAACAAAAAGCAAGCCAATTCCTGCTGCAGAAATCCAGAAATGAGAGGTACCAGCTTTTCCTGAAAACAAGACTGGGGAAAAAGTCTGTATTACTCTGTGCTACTGCACACCCAGCCAGGCCGCTGCCCTCCTCCTTGGCAGAAGACGAGAGGTTTATGCACTGAAATGTACAATCAGATACTACAGGTGCTGAAAGTGGAAATACTTGCAAAATCAGTGGACTCCTTCAAGTCTATTATAAAAATTAACAACTACATTAAAAAATTGTTTAGTAGCAAATTGTGAAAAACTGTTTTCTTTGAAGAATACCAGATTTAGGCTGCTAGAAGAGAGAGTTCAAAGCTGTCTATGTAATCTACTCCAGTATATTCCAACAATGCTAAAATGGGATTACTCAGAATCACTAGCACTGAAAACTACAACTAACTTTGTTGTGCTGTGAAAGTACAAAGGATATAAAAAGTTCTCTAATTATTAAAAAGAAACAAATCAACAATACTAAAGGCAAATCATAAAGAAAAAGAACAAGAAGATTAAAAAATTTAACATCATACGTAAAATTAAAAAGTAAATTGATGGGGGCGCCTGGGTGGCACAGCGTAGTTAAGCATCTGCCTTTGGCTCAGGGCGTGATCCCAGCGCTCTGGGATCGAGCCTCACATCAGGCTCCTCTGCTATGAGCCTGCTTCTTCCTCTCCCACTCCCCCTGCTTGTGTTCCCTCTCTCGCTGGCTGTCTCTATCTCTGTCGAAGA
>NC_048225.1:91798158-91812581 GCF_002007445.2 Ailuropoda melanoleuca
TCTCGCTGGCTGTCTCTCTGTCAAATAAATAAATAAAATCTTTAAAAAAAAAAAAAAAAGAATGGACTAAATATGGATGGGCAAGAAGGAAGAACTGAACGGGCTGAAGAAGCTAGAGAGAGAGCATGCTCTCAAAGACTCCCACAGCCCTGTATATGCTATTCCTTCAGCCTAGAACACTCTTCTGTGAGCTAAGTCCTACCCCTCCCTCTTGTGTTTATTTGCTTACTCTAAGAAGCCTATGGAGAGCCCCAAGACAGGTGGCCCTCCGGTACGGTGTCACATTACCTTAGTGGACTTCTTCACCCAAAGCTCTTTTCACACTGGGTTAACTGCTGGTTTATTTATTTATATTCCCCACTGGATTATAAACTCTGAGAGGGTGGAGATAAGGTGTGTTTTGTTCACCACTGCATATCCCGTGGCTAATACCACATGTGACACATACCAGGAGCTCAATAAATATTTGTTGAATGAATAAATAAGGAAACAAAAATGGAAAAAAAAAAAAAAACCATGCAGAGAAATGGTGAGGAGGTAGGTCAATTAGAATAAATGGTCTCCACTTTTTTTTGAGATAATGTGGGTAGGGAGGTATCATTTATTCATTGATTTTTCTCAACAATTTCATATATTGAGTATCTGTGTTTGACATGTTATAGAGACTGATTTTCCAAAGACCTGAATCTTGAGCACAGTATTTAGACTATTTTTCCTGTCTAATAGATGTCTGTAAATACTGTGCCAAAATAAAAATGTAAATTTTTTTTAAAAAACACAAAGAAAAACCCATGTTCATCTGAGGCATATGAAGGCTTGCTGGAGGCACAGAGGTAATATCAAAAGCTACCATACAATATGAATGAATGCTATGACAAATAAGCTCAAGACATTAAAAAGACACAGTAAAAGATATTTAAATCAGACAGTACAGGTGGCTCAGATGGTTAGGCGTCTGCCTTTGGCTCGGGTAGTGATCTCAGAGTCCTGGGATCGACCCCCATGTCGGGCTCCCGGCTCAGCAAGGAGTCTGCTTCTCCCTCTCCCTCTGCCTCTCCCCATGCTTGTGCTCTGTCGCTCTCTCTCTCAAACGAATAAATAAAATCTTAAAAAAAAAATGAGACAGTACAGGTAAGCAAGGGAGCCTTCCAAAAAAAGACAATAATCATGAATGAGATGAAATAAATGGAGGAAGAAAAGCAAAGGTCACTCCAGGCAGATACGTACATCATGAATGAAATCTACCCTGCAAGTTCCATAGTGCTGTAACCAGGAGAGCATGTCGTGGTGGTCTGGGGGTGGACTAGGGGCAAGTGGTGGACAATTTGAGAATCAACAGAGAAAATAAGGGCTAGATCACACAAGTCTTTGAAGCCTTAGCTATTAAGTTCAAACTTTCTCCTAAAAACTATGTGAAGGTATTGAAGGATTTTAAGCAAGAGAGTTTTTAGTTTTAGAAAGATCATTTTTCTAAAGGATCAGTTTTATGAATTATTCCGGCGGCAGTGTTTATGATGAACTGGAAGAAGATCGGACTGGAGGTAAATGACAGTACATCCTAAAGGGGGGATAAAGAAGATAATGTATACCTTTAAATTCACATATAATTTGGGATGCCTAAATTTTAACTTGAAACACAGCTGAAGGAAAGATGGGTTGGATGTTAATAGCAGTACCCAGAGGGTACTGGGTCAACCTGAAATGATTACTCTAGCTATATGTCACCCCAGGACTCATTGTCCTGTTTTGTTGAAAACATTTGTTAACAACGTGAAAAAGGTCAACAAAGGCATGTTGGTCAAAATTATGGATGCTGTGAGGTGTGAGAAGGGCTATACGATGTGTTAGATGTAACACTCTTAAATACAGGTCACCACCCGCTATAAAAATGTCACTAAATAACAGTAAAGACATTTTAAAAGATGCACAATGATGACTACAAAGAAAACATGAGGGGAGAGTGCAGGGGCCACTCTTAGGCAAAGGGGCTTGAGCGGTGGAATGCAGAAAGGGCCACAGTAACTCCCGGCTGAATACAGGCAGGCCCATCAGGTGACCCAGCTCAAAACAGCCATGGGCCCTAACTAACCAATGGGCTACTTACAACTAGGCACAGTTACGAAAAAAGGGAAGATTCCATCCGTGACCATACCTCCTCATCTTTCCCCTTTAAAAACAGCCTCCACCCACTGCCTGGCTGCAGACAGCCTCTCCTATGCTGTCCCTTGCGGTGGATTCAATAAACTTCTATCTCCTTTGCTCGGACCACTAGCTTCCACCTGATCATCGCCCCACATGGGGGCTCCCATCCAAACAAGAGGTGCCCCATTTAGACACCATAGACGTAAGAACAGATGGCAAAATTTTAGAATACAAAATACATGCTAATGTCTCTAGGTGGAAAAAGCAACAAAAAGCAAGCCAATTCCTGCTGCAGAAATCCAGAAATGAGAGGTACCAGCTTTTCCTGAAAACAAGACTGGGGAAAAAGTCTGTATTACTCTGTGCTACTGCACACCCAGCCAGGCCGCTGCCCTCCTCCTTGGCAGAAGACGAGAGGTTTATGCACTGAAATGTACAATCAGATACTACAGGTGCTGAAAGTGGAAATACTTGCAAAATCAGTGGACTCCTTCAAGTCTATTATAAAAATTAACAACTACATTAAAAAATTGTTTAGTAGCAAATTGTGAAAAACTGTTTTCTTTGAAGAATACCAGATTTAGGCTGCTAGAAGAGAGAGTTCAAAGCTGTCTATGTAATCTACTCCAGTATATTCCAACAATGCTAAAATGGGATTACTCAGAATCACTAGCACTGAAAACTACAACTAACTTTGTTGTGCTGTGAAAGTACAAAGGATATAAAAAGTTCTCTAATTATTAAAAAGAAACAAATCAACAATACTAAAGGCAAATCATAAAGAAAAAGAACAAGAAGATTAAAAAATTTAACATCATACGTAAAATTAAAAAGTAAATTGATGGGGGCGCCTGGGTGGCACAGCGTAGTTAAGCATCTGCCTTTGGCTCAGGGCGTGATCCCAGCGCTCTGGGATCGAGCCTCACATCAGGCTCCTCTGCTATGAGCCTGCTTCTTCCTCTCCCACTCCCCCTGCTTGTGTTCCCTCTCTCGCTGGCTGTCTCTATCTCTGTCGAAGAAATAAATAAAATCTTTTTAAAAAAATGTAAATTGATGGGCAAGAGTCTTCTCCCACCTCCATCATATATTAAAATTCAACAAACTGACATATTTACTGAATGCCTGTTATGTGCAAGCACTGTCCTAGCCNTAAAATCTTTTAAAAAAAATGTAAATTGATGGGCAAGAGTCTTCTCCCACCCCCATCATATATTAAAATTCAACAAACTGACATATTTACTGAATGCCTGTTATGTGCAAGCACTGTCCTAGCCATGAATAAAAAGCACAATGAACACACCAAATATGGTCCCTACCCTGCAGGGGCTTAAAGTTTAGCACGGGAGAGGAGCATTTACAAACTCTTTAATAAGTACTCTGCTGGAGGATTACAAGTCCAACCGGAATGAAGAACAAGGTCTAATTCAGACGTGGGACCATCCGAGAAACCCCAGAGAATGGCAAGGCTGGCAGAAGAATAGGAGTTTCCAGTAGGCAGATTCAGACTCATTCTTAAATTCATATGAGGCCATAAGGAATCTCAAAAATATTTCTGGGGTGGGGAAGAGAGAGGGAGGTCCCACTATCATGGTAAGAGCTAAAAGTCAGTATAATTTAGCTATTAATGTCTTTAGGACTTCATTTGAAACCATAAGCTAATGGGGCCTAGGTGTATGTATAAACACACACAAAAAAAGACAGGGGGAATATACATTAAAATGTAAAAAGGATCCTCAGCATGTGGCAATGTTATGGGTAAACTGTATCTTCTTTATTTTAGCTTCTTTATTCTTTCTTTACTACAATGAAGAATGTACACAATGAGAACTTTTTGGGAAGAAACATGAAAAAAAAAATAACTCCTGTATATTCAAAACAAAGGTTTACAAACCCTTAAATAAAGAAGTCTTAAAATTCACTAAGGAAACATAATCCTCTAATAAAAAAATACAGAAAAAGGAAATGAAAGTCATTTCATAAAAGGAGAAACACAAACAGCCAATAAATGTTTTTAAAAATTCATCCTCATTAGCAATTAAAATTGCATATTAAAATGATAATGAAATCCAAATTTTCATCCAGCAAATGCCATTTGTTGGTAAGGATGTTAGGAAATAAGTCTTCTTATATACTACTAGTAGGAATAGAACAGTACAATATTTCTGGGTGCTAATACACACTCTTTGACTCATGATCTCCAACTCTGAAAAAGTACACTAAGGAAATCATAATAGGAGATAATTTATCTCTAAGAATATTCATTAGAGGCAGAGAAAAATAGGAAAACCACCTGAAGAGCCAAACAATAGGAAACTGATTAAATAAATTACAGTATATGGTAGAATAGTATAAAACCATTAAAGAGAACAATTTAGAACAGCATTTCCCAGTTGGAGCACATAGAATTTCTGAGGTTCAAACTTTAAAGATGGTAAATGGTGTATATTTCAATTTCTAGCGTTTTAATCAATAAATACAATAATTATTTCAATAGTTTTACCTTTAAGCTAATACAGTTTGAAGACATCGAAGTGTTTATAAAGTAAACCGTGCATGGTGGTTAGTAAGGATCAAATGAGAACATGACTCGGACATTCAATTTGTTCCAGCAAAACCCTATTAGTCACTGTGGAAGTTTTTGATTGCCATAGTTCTTAAAAATGTTATTATTCATTTATATTAATAAGGGTGCCCTGATTTTTTTAAAAAGCAAAATCAAAGGAATAATGCACCGAAATATAAGAAGTTGATAAGGGACATAAAAGTTACAATCATCACATAAAATACAGTTCTGGATAATGACAGATCTCTTTGATTTTGGAAAGAGATGGTCTTGGGGCCAAACCCTAGCTCTGCTACTCAGTAGTGTCTCTAGACAAGACGCTTAACCTCTCTGAGTTCAGGTTCCTTACCTTCAAGAAGTGAGAGCATTAAACAGTTTTCGTAGAGAGGTTAGACTAGTGTGTGGTATGGAACTAGTATGTAATCCGAAGAGTTTGGTCTTCGGAAAACTAAGAGTATAAAACGCTATAGTAATCTGAAGCACATCTGTAATAGTGAACTGGCTGTCAGTTAACTCACAATCACAATATTCTCCTGTATCTTTTATAATTTTAACATCAACTATTACATGACAATTGCAGGTGAAGGCACTGTTAAAGGTCCCATAAGCTTTCACCAAACATGGTAATTACTGTATTGATTTTTTCCCCCTTTTAAACAGACTTCATGTTTTAGAGCAGTTTTAGGTTTAGAGCAGAAAGTAGAGTTCCCATATACCTCCTGCCCCCAAACAACCACAGCCTCCACTACTATGAACATCTTGCACAAGACTGGTACATTTGTTGAAAGTGACGAACTTCTAGTGATACATTATTATCACTCAAATCCCACAGTTCACATTAGGGTTCATTCACAATTTGTACATGCTATGGTTTTTAACAAATGTATGACATGTATCCTCCATTATAATATCATACAAAATAGTTTTTTGCCCCCCAAATCTTGTCTCCACTACTCATCTCTCTCTCCTCCCAATGCTTGTAACCACTGATTTCTTTACAGTCTCCAGTATTTTGCCTTTTCCAGAATGTCATATACTTAAAATCATACACGTAACCTTTTCTAATCGTCATCTTTCACTTAGTAATATGCATTTAAGGTTCTTCCATGTCTTTCCATGACTTGATAGCTCATTTCTTCTAACACTGAATAATATTCCATCACGTGGATATAACCCAGTATATTTATCCATTCACCCACAAAAGAACATCTTGGTTGTTTCCAAGTTTTGGCAATTATGAATGAAGCTACTATAAACATCCATGTGCAGGTTCTGGTGTGGACATAAGCTCTGAACTTATTTAAGGCAAATGCCAAGAAGGGATTTGTTGGGTCATATGTTAAGACTATGTTTAGTTTGTAAGAAACCACCAAACTGTCCTCCAAAATGGCTGTACCATTTTGCAATCCCACCAGCAATGAAAGAATTCCTGTTGCTCCATATCCTTGTCAGCATTTAGTGCTGTTAAGGTTCCAATTATGGCCATACTAAAAAGTGTTTAGTGGTATCTCATTGTTTGTTTGAATTTTTAAGTTTGAATACACCTGATGACAAATGATGTGGAGTATCTTTTCAGATGCCTATTTGTCATCTATGTATTTTCTTTGGTGAATGTCTGTTCAGAACTTTTGCCCTTTTTTTTTAAGTTGTTCATTTTCTTATCGTTAGGTTTTTAAGAGTTCTTTACATATTTTGGTAACATTCCTTATTATCTACATCTTTGACAAATATTCTTTCCCAATCTGTACCTTGTCTTATTCTTTTGACAGTGCCTTTTACAGAGCATGCATTTCTAATTTTAATGAAGTATAGCTTACCAATTATTTCTTTCATGGATCATGTCTTTGGTGATCAGAAAAGTCACTGCCATACATAAGGTCATCTAGATTGTCTCCTGTTTTATCTTCTAGGAGTTTTATGGTTTGGTGTTTTCATTTAGGTTTATGATCTACTTTGAGTTCATTTTGTTGAATGATTTAAGGTCTGTGTCTAAGTCCATTTTTTTCATGTGGATGTCCACTGGACTTGGAGTTCCAGCACCATTTGTTTAAAAGATTATCTTTTCTCCACAGTATTGCTTTTATTCCTTTGTCAAAGATCTCTAGACTCTATTCACGTAGATCTATTTCTGGGAACTCTATTCTGTTCCGTGAATCTGTCTATTCTTTCATAATTGTCTTAATTACTGGAGCTTTATAGTAAGTCTTGAAATTGGGTAGAGTAGTCCTTTGAGTTTGTTCTTTTCCTAAATACTGTATTGGATTTTCTTCAATATTGTGTTGGACTTTTGCCACTCAATAAAAACTTTATGATCATTTTCTCAATATCCAAAAAACTTACTTGCAGTGGTTTTGATTGGGATTAAACTCACTGCGTCAATCAAATTGGGAAGAACTGACATCTTGACATGAATAGTCTTCCTATCCATGAACATGGAATATCTCTCCATTTATTTAGTTCTTCTTTGATTTGTTTCCTTAGAGATCTGTAGTTTTCCTCATATAGATGATATATACATTTTGGCAGATTCATACCTAAGTATTTCATTTTTTTTAAGTAGTCTCCATGCCCAGCACAGGATTTAAACTCATGTCCCTGAGATCAAGAATCACACGCTCTACCCACTAAGCCAGCCAGGCACTCCAGTATTTCATTTTTTGAAGGTGCTACTATAAATGATACTGTGTTTTTGTGTCTGTGCAAGTGTGTGTATTTAATTTCAAACTCCCCTTACTCATTGTTGGCACATAAGAAAATGACTGACTTTTGTACATTAACCTTGCATGTAGCAGCCCTGCTATAATCACTTAGTACCACCAGATTTTTTGTGGATTCTTTACATAGATGATTATGTCATCTACAAACAAATTTTCTTTCTTCCTTTTCAATCTGTGTATCTTTCTTTTTATTGTCTTACTTATCAGTGAGGATGTCCAGTATGGAGGAAGGCTGAGAAAAATAAGTCTAAGAGGGAATATCCTTGCTTTGTTCCTGATCCTAGTGGAAAACCTTCAAGTTTCTCACTATAAAGAATGATGATAGCTGTAGGTTTTTGGTAAATGTTCTTTATCAAGCTGAGGAAGTTTCTTTCTATTCCTAATTTGCTGAGAGTTTTTATCATGAATGGTTGCTGGACTACATCAAATACTGCTTCAGAACTGATTGATACAATGTGATTTTTTTTTTCTTCACTCTGTTGGTATGCTGTATTACACTAATTGACTTGTAAGTGTTAAACCAGTCTTGCATACTTAGGGTAAATCCCACTTAATTCATTGTGTATAGCTCTTTCTATATTGGATTCAATTTGCTAATATTTTGACTAGGGTTTTTGCACCTATGTTCATGAGAGATGTTGGCCTGTAGTTTTTATTTCCTATAATAGCTTTTATTTTAGTGTTAGGATAATGCTAGCCTCGTAAAATGAGTTAGGAAGTATTCCCTCTGCTTCTATATTCTGAAAGAGACTGAAGGAAATTGGTATAATCTCTTCCTTAAAAGTTTGGTAGAGTTCACCAGTGAACCCATCCACACGGATACTTTCTGTTTTGGAAGGTTCTTAATTACTGATTCAATTTCTTTAATAAATACAGGCCTGTTCAGATTGTATGTTTCTTCTTGGGTGAGTTTTGGCAGATTGTGTCTTTTAAGAAATTGGTCCATTTCATCTAGGTTATCAAATTTGTGGGCATAGAACTGTTCACAATATTCTTTTATTACCTTTAATGTCCATGTCTGTAGTGACGTACTCTCTCTCATTTCTGATCTTAGAAATTTATGCCAGCTGTCCTTTTTTCTTACTTAGCCTACCTAAAGGCTTATTGGTTTTATTTATCTTTTCAAAGAACCAGCTTTTGGTTTTGTTCATTTTCTTTATTGATTTCCTATTTTCAATTCCATTGATTTCTGCTTTAATTTTTATTATTTCTTTTCTTCTGCTTACTTTAAATTTAATTTGCTCTTCTTTTTCTAGTTTCCTAAGGTCAAAACTTAGATCACTGATTTTAGATCTCATTTTTAACATACGCATTCAATGCTATAAATTTCCCTCTAGAACTGCTTTTGCTGCATCTTATAGACTTTAATAAGTTGTGCTTTCATTTTCATTGAATTCAAAATATTTTAAAATTTCTCTTCGGATTTCTTCTTTGACCTATATGTTGTTTAGAAGTGTGTTATTTAGGGGCGCCTGGGTGGCGCAGTCGTTAAGCGTCTGCCTTCGGCTCAGGGCATGATCCTGGCGTTCTGGGATCGAGCCCCACATCAGGCTCCTCCGCTAGGAGCCTGCTTCTTCCTTTCCCACTCCCCCTGCTTGTGTTCCCTCTCTCGCTGGCTGTCTCTATCTCTGTCAAATAAATAAATAAAATCTTTTTAAAAAAAAGTGTGTTATTTAATCTCTAAGTATCTGGGGATTTTCTAGTTATCTTTCTGTTATCAATTTCTAGTTTAATTCCACTGTGAACTGATATTCTATGATTTCTAACATTTTAAATTTGTCAAGTAGTGTTTTACAACCAAGAATGTGGCCTAATTTGGTGAATGTTCCATGTGAGCTTGAGAAGAATATATTTTCTGCTTTTGTAGGATGAAGAAGTCTATAGATGCTCAGCTACATCCAATTATGTTGACTGATGGTGCTGCTGAGTTCCACTATGTCCTCAGTGATTTTCTGCCAGCTGGATCTGTCCATTTCTGATACAGAGGTGTTGAAGTCTACAACTATAATAGTAGGTTCACCTATTTCTCCTTCTCCTTGTAGTTTTATTAGTTTTTGCCTCATGTATTTTGATGCTCCGTTGTTAGGCACATATACTCTGTAAATTGTTAGATCTTCTTGGAGAATGACCCCTTTATCATTATTTCTGATAATCTGCCTTGCTCTGAAATCTGCCCTGTCTGAAATTATTATAGCTACTCCCACTCTCCTTTGATAAGTGTGAACATGACATCTTTCTCTAACCCTCTACTTTTAATCTGTACGTGTCTTTTACATTTAAAGTGAGTTTCTTATAGACAACAAATAGTTGGTTCTTCTTTTTTTTAATCAACTTTGACTATCTCTATCTCTTAATTAGTGCATTTGGAGCACTCATGTTTACAATTATTGATAAAGTCGGATACCTACCACACTTTTTTTTACTGCTTTCTATTCATTGCCCTTGTTCTCTTTCCTATTTTTTCTCCCATTCTTTTTCTCTCATTTGTGGCTTTGAGCATTTTACATGATTCCATTTTCTTTCCTTTTTTAGCATATTATACTTTTTTTCACTTTTCTTATTGGTTGTCCTAGAGTTTGCGATACACATTTACAACTAATTCAACTCCACTTTCAAATAACACTATACTGCTTCTCAGGTAGTGCAAGTACTTTATAATAGCAAAATATCCCTAATTGATCTCTCCTACCCCTTGATCATTGCTCTTAATCATTTCACTTACACACAAGTATATATAAGTATACACACACACACACACACAAAGCATACATAATTGAATACATTGTCACTATTATTTTAAACAGACTGTTCCTTTCTCTTTCTTCTTTTGGTATTCCCATTACATGTATGTTATGCCTTTTGCAGTTATTCTGCAGTTCTGGGATGTTCCATATTTTTTTAGTCTTTACTCTCTTTGCTATTTTATTTTGGAAGTTTCTACTGACATCCTCAAGCTGAGAAATTCTTTCCTCAGCCCTGCCCCATCTATCAATGAGCCAATCAAAAGCATTCATCTCTGTTATACTATTTTTTATCACTAGCATTTTAAAAATTCTTTTTAGAAATTCCATCTCTATGCTTACATTACCTATCTGTTCTTGCATGTTGTCTACTTTTTCTGTCACAGCACACAGCATATTAATCACTGCTGTTTTAAATTCATTGTCTGATAATTCTAACATCCCTCCATATCTGAGTCTGGTTCTGATTCCTGTTGTCTCTTCAAAATGTTGTTGTGGGGGGCGGGGGTTGGTTTTTTGTTTATTTGTTTTGCCACTTAGCATACCTTGCAATTTTTTGTTGAAAGTTGTATGTGATGTACTACGTAAAAGGAACTCCAATAAATAGGCCTTTAGTAATGTGGTAAGATAGATATTGGAGGAAGGAAAGAATTCTACAACCCTATGATTATGTCTCAGTCATTTAGTAAGCTTATGGCCATGGGCTGTGAACTTCACAAGTTCCTGTAAGATTTTCCCCAGCTTTAGGTAGAACTAAATGGTTGCAGGGGACTGGAGTTGGGTATTTCTTTCCTCCACTGGAAGGTCAGACGGGGATTAGAGTTGGGTATTCCCTTTCCTCTACACCCAAGGCTAAAGCTGCCCAGAACTGGGTATTTCCCTTCCCCAAAGCCTGTTAGGCTCTGAGAAAACCTCATTGGTTAGGCTCTGGTAAAAATCATTTTTCTTGAAGACAAGCCTTGTGAAGAATAGAATGCTCTGGTATATTTCAAAATGGCTCCTTTCCCCCCCTCTCTAATGAAAGCCTGAGGGGATTTTTCTCCAACACTCACTGTGAGAACCTGATAGAGCTCCAAAAGGTAAAACTCATAAAAGTATGGGGGCAACCCCTGGAGTTTTTAGCTCTCAGACTTGTCCCATTGAGCCACCAGCAGTTTGTCAATTACAGTCTGGTTTTCTACCCAGGCACTAGTTCCCATGTAGGTTTCTGCTTATAGGTTTCTACTCTAGTAAGCAGTGATTCTCTGTATGTATATGCCTGCCTCTCCAATTCTGGGGTAGCCACTTGCCCTATGACTTCACTTCTCTAATGGATCTAAGAAGAGTTGTCGATTTTTCAGTTCGTTCAGCTTTCTACTTCTTGTTAAGATGGAGTGGAGCCTTCCAAGCTCTTTCCATGCCAGACCAGAAACCAGAAGGCATGACATTAATTTTCAAATGTATTTTTTTCCCTAAGTAGGCTCCATGCCCAGCGTGGAGCCCAATGCAGGGCTTGAATTCACAACTCTGAGATCAAGACCTGAGTTAAGATCAAGAGTCAGATGCTTAACCAACTGAGCCACTCAGATGCCCCAATTCTTAAATGAATTTTTAAGTGTTCATAAACATAGGTTTTCAGCACCAAAATTATTAGTAGCATGTTACACACAAAACCACAGTAACAAACTACTTCATTTTAAATATATCTACACATATAGTACTGCTGAATATACTATAATATATTGAAACTATGGTTATATTGTATTTGCAGGTTCTAATTTGATAATTGTACTGTAAACTACTAATTTTACAATACATATATATTTAATCTAAATACTAACAATACAGTAGTAGGATGTATTGTTTTCTTATATATATATGACAGATTAATTTATACATTTATTATAAAGTAACATTCACAGGGATGATTTCTTAAAGATTACAACAAAATAAAATTTTTCAAAAAATATGGAAGCATGTTAAATCAGCTTTCAATGTAATATGTAATCAATAAACTGTACCTGTAATTATTAATCCGTATCTACCTTATTAGCGATTTCTTTTATATGTCTTCATCCTATATTACCTCAATTCTTAAATAGAATGAACTATGGGAGGGGTGCCTGAGTAGCTCAGTCGGTTAAGTGTCTGCCTTCAACTCAGGTCATGATCCCAGGGTCCTGGGACAGAGTCCCGCATCAGGCTCTCTGCTTAGCGGGGAGCCTGCTTCTCCCTCTCCCTCTGCCTGCTGCTACCCCTGCTTGTGCTCTCTGTTGAATTAATAAAATCTTAAAAAAAAAAAAAAGAATGAACTATGGGAAATGAAGGAAGAGAAATATTACATAGTTTTGTCACTTTGAAAATGGTATATATATATATATATATATATATACATATATGGAATCATACAAGATATAATTATTTGAGAGTGGCTTTTTTTCACTCAGGATAATGACCTCTCATGCATTCATCCCAGCAGATGTTTGCTTCAACAGTTCATTCCTTTTTATTGATAAGTAATATCACATGGTATTAATGTACTACAGTTTAACTGTTCACTTATTCTAAGATATTTTTGGTTGTTTCCACATTGGGGCTATTACAAAGAAAGTTTTCTAATAGGTGTATAGTGATATCTCTGTGATCTGACTTTGCACTTCTCTAATGTCTAGTGATGTTGACCATCTTTTCATATACTTATTTGTCATAATTTCATTTGGTGAAATGGTTTTTCATATCTTTTGGTAATTTTCTAGTTGGATTATTTGGGTTTTTAATGTTGAGTTTCAAGAATTCTATATAAATTCTAAATGAGTTTTCTGTAATATACACAATTTGCAAATAATTTCTCCCAGTCTGTAGCTTATCTTTTTCAGCCTCTTAATAAGCTTCTTGCAGACCCAAAGTTTTTAATCTTGAATAGTCTAATATGTCAATTTTTCCTTTTATGGATCATGCATCATGTCTAAAACCTCTACAAACCAAGGCTTGGGTCCTAAAGATTTTCCTTTGTTTACTTCTAAAAGTTTTACGTTATGCATTTAAATGTGTGATCCATTTTGAGCTAATTTTTGTATAGGTGTGAGATACAGGCCAAAGGTTTGGTTTTTTGGGGGGTTTTTTTGTTTGTTTGTTTGCTTCAGCGCTCTTATTTTAAAAGGACTATCCTTCCTACATTGAAATGCTTTTGTACCTTTGTCAAAATTGGCTGGCCATACATCCTTTATTCTGTCCCACTGATTTATGTGTCTCCCTATACACTGATACCACACAGCCTTGACTGTTGTAGCAATGCAACTCCTGAAATCAAGTAAAGTGATTATACACACTTTATTCTTTTTACAAAATTGTTTTAGATATTACAGTTTCTATACGTTCCCATATAAATTTTTTAATAATCTCGCCTACATCAACACACACACATACACACACACACACACACACACACACATAACCTTCCTGAGAATCTGATAGGAATTGGGTTAAAATTGTCTATCAATTATGACTATAAAGGGTACTATATTTTTAATTCCAGTTTCTATGTGTTCACTGTTAGTATGCAGAAATATAACATATTTTTGTATGCTGATTTTTTATCTTGCAACCTTACTGAATTCACTTCCTAGTTCTGATTTTTTGGTAGATTCCAATGGTTTTATATTTGTAAACCGTTATGTCATCTTCAAATACAGACAACTGTATTTCTTCCTTCTCAATCCATATGCCTTTTATTTCCTTATCTTCTTGAATAGCACTTTTAGAACTTCTGGTATTATGTTTAATTGAAGTGCGAAGGATCTGCCTTATTCCTGATCTTAAGGGGTAAAACATCCAGTCATTCACCATGAAGTAGGCCAGTAGCTCTAAGTTTTCTGTAGCTAATNATTATGTCATCTTCAAATACAGACAACTGTATTTCTTCCTTTCCAATCCATATGCCTTTTATTTCCTTATCTTCTTGAATAGCACTTTCTAGAACTTCTGGTATTATGTTTAATTGAAGTGCGAAGGATCTGCCTTATTCCCGATCTTAAGGGGTAAAACATCCAGTCATTCACCATGAAGTAGGCCAGTAGCTCTAAGTTTTCTGTAGCTAATCTTTACCAAGTTGAAGAAGTTCCCCTCTATTTCTAGTTTTTAGAGAGAGTTTTTTTTCCATGAACTGGTGCTGAGTTTTTTAAATGATTTAAATGCATCAATTGCAATGATCATGTGATTTTTCTTCTTTATCCTGTTACTGTAGTTGGATTACACTGATTGATTTTCTTTTTTTCTTAATTT
>NC_048225.1:91815566-91816620 GCF_002007445.2 Ailuropoda melanoleuca
TTTTTTTTTCTTCACTCTGTTGGTATGCTGTATTACACTAATTGACTTGTAAGTGTTAAACCAGTCTTGCATACTTAGGGTAAATCCCACTTAATTCATTGTGTATAGCTCTTTCTATATTGGATTCAATTTGCTAATATTTTGACTAGGGTTTTTGCACCTATGTTCATGAGAGATGTTGGCCTGTAGTTTTTATTTCCTATAATAGTTTTTATTTTAGTGTTAGGATAATGCTAGCCTCGTAAAATGAGTTAAGAAGTATTCCCTCTGCTTCTATATTCTGAAAGAGACTGAAGGAAATTGGTATAATCTCTTCCTTAAAAGTTTGGTAGAGTTCACCAGTGAACCCATCCACACGGATACTTTCTGTTTTGGAAGGTTCTTAATTACTGATTCAATTTCTTTAATAGATACAGGCCTGTTCAGATTGTATGTTTCTTCTTGGGTGAGTTTTGGCAGATTGTGTCTTTTAAGAAATTGGTCCATTTCATCTAGGTTATCAAATTTGTGGGCATAGAACTGTTCACAATATTCTTTTATTACCTTTAATGTCCATGTCTGTAGTGACGTACTCTCTCTCATTTCTGATCTTAGAAATTTATGCCAGCTGTCCTTTTTTCTTACTTAGCCTACCTAAAGGCTTATTGGTTTTATTTATCTTTTCAAAGAACCAGCTTTTGGTTTTGTTCATTTTCTTTATTGATTTCCTATTTTCAATTCCATTGATTTCTGCTTTAATTTTTATTATTTCTTTTCTTCTGCTTACTTTAAATTTAATTTGCTCTTCTTTTTCTAGTTTCCTAAGGTCAAAACTTAGATCACTGATTTTAGATCTCATTTTTAACATACGCATTCAATGCTATAAATTTCCCTCTAGAACTGCTTTTGCTGCATCTTATAGACTTTAATAAGTTGTGCTTTCATTTTCATTGAATTCAAAATATTTTAAAATTTCTCTTCGGATTTCTTCTTTGACCTATATGTTGTTTAGAAGTGTGTTATTTAGGGGCGCCTGGGTGGCGCAGTCGTTAAGCGTCTGCCTTCGGCTCAGGGC
>NC_048225.1:91816916-91907996 GCF_002007445.2 Ailuropoda melanoleuca
TCCCACTCCCCCTGCTTGTGTTCCCTCTCTCGCTGGCTGTCTCTATCTCTGTCAAATAAATAAATAAAATCTTTTTAAAAAAAAGTGTGTTATTTAATCTCTAAGTATCTGGGGATTTTCTAGTTATCTTTCTGTTATCAATTTCTAGTTTAATTCCACTGTGAACTGATATTCTATGATTTCTAACATTTTAAATTTGTCAAGTAGTGTTTTACAACCAAGAATGTGGCCTAATTTGGTGAATGTTCCATGTGAGCTTGAGAAGAATATATTTTCTGCTTTTGTAGGATGAAGAAGTCTATAGATGCTCAGCTACATCCAATTATGTTGACTGATGGTGCTGCTGAGTTCCACTATGTCCTCAGTGATTTTCTGCCAGCTGGATCTGTCCATTTCTGATACAGAGGTGTTGAAGTCTACAACTATAATAGTAGGTTCACCTATTTCTCCTTCTCCTTGTAGTTTTATTAGTTTTTGCCTCATGTATTTTGATGCTCCGTTGTTAGGCACATATACTCTGTAAATTGTTAGATCTTCTTGGAGAATGACCCCTTTATCATTATTTCTGATAATCTGCCTTGCTCTGAAATCTGCCCTGTCTGAAATTATTATAGCTACTCCCACTCTCCTTTGATAAGTGTGAACATGACATCTTTCTCTAACCCTCTACTTTTAATCTGTACGTGTCTTTTACATTTAAAGTGAGTTTCTTATAGACAACAAATAGTTGGTTCTTCTTTTTTTTAATCAACTTTGACTATCTCTATCTCTTAATTAGTGCATTTGGAGCACTCATGTTTACAATTATTGATAAAGTCGGATACCTACCACACTTTTTTTTACTGCTTTCTATTCATTGCCCTTGTTCTCTTTCCTATTTTTTCTCCCATTCTTTTTCTCTCATTTGTGGCTTTGAGCATTTTACATGATTCCATTTTCTTTCCTTTTTTAGCATATTATACTTTTTTTCACTTTTCTTATTGGTTGTCCTAGAGTTTGCGATACACATTTACAACTAATTCAACTCCACTTTCAAATAACACTATACTGCTTCTCAGGTAGTGCAAGTACTTTATAATAGCAAAATATCCCTAATTGATCTCTCCTACCCCTTGATCATTGCTCTTAATCATTTCACTTACACACAAGTATATATAAGTATACACACACACACACACACAAAGCATACATAATTGAATACATTGTCACTATTATTTTAAACAGACTGTTCCTTTCTCTTTCTTCTTTTGGTATTCCCATTACATGTATGTTATGCCTTTTGCAGTTATTCTGCAGTTCTGGGATGTTCCATATTTTTTTAGTCTTTACTCTCTTTGCTATTTTATTTTGGAAGTTTCTACTGACATCCTCAAGCTGAGAAATTCTTTCCTCAGCCCTGCCCCATCTATCAATGAGCCAATCAAAAGCATTCATCTCTGTTATACTATTTTTTATCACTAGCATTTTAAAAATTCTTTTTAGAAATTCCATCTCTATGCTTACATTACCTATCTGTTCTTGCATGTTGTCTACTTTTTCTGTCACAGCACACAGCATATTAATCACTGCTGTTTTAAATTCATTGTCTGATAATTCTAACATCCCTCCATATCTGAGTCTGGTTCTGATTCCTGTTGTCTCTTCAAAATGTTGTTGTGGGGGGCGGGGGTTGGTTTTTTGTTTATTTGTTTTGCCACTTAGCATACCTTGCAATTTTTTGTTGAAAGTTGTATGTGATGTACTACGTAAAAGGAACTCCAATAAATAGGCCTTTAGTAATGTGGTAAGATAGATATTGGAGGAAGGAAAGAATTCTACAACCCTATGATTATGTCTCAGTCATTTAGTAAGCTTATGGCCATGGGCTGTGAACTTCACAAGTTCCTGTAAGATTTTCCCCAGCTTTAGGTAGAACTAAATGGTTGCAGGGGACTGGAGTTGGGTATTTCTTTCCTCCACTGGAAGGTCAGACGGGGATTAGAGTTGGGTATTCCCTTTCCTCTACACCCAAGGCTAAAGCTGCCCAGAACTGGGTATTTCCCTTCCCCAAAGCCAGTTAGGCTCTGAGAAAACCTCATTGGTTAGGCTCTGGTAAAAATCATTTTTCTTGAAGACAAGCCTTGTGAAGAATAGAATGCTCTGGTATATTTCAAAATGGCTCCTTTCCCCCCCTCTCTAATGAAAGCCTGAGGGGATTTTTCTCCAACACTCACTGTGAGAACCTGATAGAGCTCCAAAAGGTAAAACTCATAAAAGTATGGGGGCAACCCCTGGAGTTTTTAGCTCTCAGACTTGTCCCATTGAGCCACCAGCAGTTTGTCAATTACAGTCTGGTTTTCTACCCAGGCACTAGTTCCCATGTAGGTTTCTGCTTATAGGTTTCTACTCTAGTAAGCAGTGATTCTCTGTATGTATATGCCTGCCTCTCCAATTCTGGGGTAGCCACTTGCCCTATGACTTCACTTCTCTAATGGATCTAAGAAGAGTTGTCGATTTTTCAGTTCGTTCAGCTTTCTACTTCTTGTTAAGATGGAGTGGAGCCTTCCAAGCTCTTTCCATGCCAGACCAGAAACCAGAAGGCATGACATTAATTTTCAAATGTATTTTTTTCCCTAAGTAGGCTCCATGCCCAGCGTGGAGCCCAATGCAGGGCTTGAATTCACAACTCTGAGATCAAGACCTGAGTTAAGATCAAGAGTCAGATGCTTAACCAACTGAGCCACTCAGATGCCCCAATTCTTAAATGAATTTTTAAGTGTTCATAAACATAGGTTTTCAGCACCAAAATTATTAGTAGCATGTTACACACAAAACCACAGTAACAAACTACTTCATTTTAAATATATCTACACATATAGTACTGCTGAATATACTATAATATATTGAAACTATGGTTATATTGTATTTGCAGGTTCTAATTTGATAATTGTACTGTAAACTACTAATTTTACAATACATATATATTTAATCTAAATACTAACAATACAGTAGTAGGATGTATTGTTTTCTTATATATATATGACAGATTAATTTATACATTTATTATAAAGTAACATTCACAGGGATGATTTCTTAAAGATTACAACAAAATAAAATTTTTCAAAAAATATGGAAGCATGTTAAATCAGCTTTCAATGTAATATGTAATCAATAAACTGTACCTGTAATTATTAATCCATATCTACCTTATTAGCAATTTCTTTTATATGTCTTCATCCTATATTACCTCAATTCTTAAATAGAATGAACTATGGGAGGGGTGCCTGAGGAGCTCAGTGGGTTAAGTGTCTGCCTTCAACTCAGGTCATGATCCCAGGGTCCTGGGACAGAGTCCCGCATCAGGCTCTCTGCTTAGCGGGGAGCCTGCTTCTCCCTCTCCCTCTGCCTGCTGCTACCCCTGCTTGTGCTCTCTGTTGAATTAATAAAATCTTAAAAAAAAAAAAAAGAATGAACTATGGGAAATGAAGGAAGAGAAATATTACATAGTTTTGTCACTTTGAAAATGGTATATATATATATATATATATATATACATATATGGAATCATACAAGATATAATTATTTGAGAGTGGCTTTTTTTCACTCAGGATAATGACCTCTCATGCATTCATCCCAGCAGATGTTTGCTTCAACAGTTCATTCCTTTTTATTGATGAGTAATATCACATGGTATTAATGTACTACAGTTTAACTGTTCACTTATTCTAAGATATTTTTGGTTGTTTCCACATTGGGGCTATTACAAAGAAAGTTTTCTAATAGGTGTATAGTGATATCTCTGTGATCTGACTTTGCACTTCTCTAATGTCTAGTGATGTTGACCATCTTTTCATATACTTATTTGTCATAATTTCATTTGGTGAAATGGTTTTTCATATCTTTTGGTAATTTTCTAGTTGGATTATTTGGGTTTTTAATGTTGAGTTTCAAGAATTCTATATAAATTCTAAATGAGTTTTCTGTAATATACACAATTTGCAAATAATTTCTCCCAGTCTGTAGCTTATCTTTTTCAGCCTCTTAATAAGCTTCTTGCAGACCCAAAGTTTTTAATCTTGAATAGTCTAATATGTCAATTTTTCCTTTTATGGATCATGCATCATGTCTAAAACCTCTACAAACCAAGGCTTGGGTCCTAAAGATTTTCCTTTGTTTACTTCTAAAAGTTTTACGTTATGCATTTAAATGTGTGATCCATTTTGAGCTAATTTTTGTATAGGTGTGAGATACAGGCCAAAGGTTTGGTTTTTTGGGGGGTTTTTTTGTTTGTTTGTTTGCTTCAGCGCTCTTATTTTAAAAGGACTATCCTTCCTACATTGAAATGCTTTTGTACCTTTGTCAAAATTGGCTGGCCATACATCCTTTATTCTGTCCCACTGATTTATATGTCTCCCTATACACTGATACCACACAGCCTTGACTGTTGTAGCAATGCAACTCCTGAAATCAAGTAAAGTGATCATACCCACTTTATTCTTTTTACAAAATTGTTTTAGATATTACAGTTTCTATACGTTCCCATATAAATTTTTTAATAATCTCGCCTACATCAACACACACACATACACACACACACACACACACACACACATAACCTTCCTGAGAATCTGATAGGAATTGGGTTAAAATTGTCTATCAATTATGACTATAAAGGGTACTATATTTTTAATTCCAGTTTCTATGTGTTCACTGTTAGTATGCAGAAATATAACATATTTTTGTATGCTGATTTTTTATCTTGCAACCTTACTGAATTCACTTCCTAGTTCTGATTTTTTGGTAGATTCCAATGGTTTTATATTTGTAAACCATTATGTCATCTTCAAATACAGACAACTGTATTTCTTCCTTTCCAATCCATATGCCTTTTATTTCCTTATCTTCTTGAATAGCACTTTCTAGAACTTCTGGTATTATGTTTAATTGAAGTGCGAAGGATCTGCCTTATTCCCGATCTTAAGGGGTAAAACATCCAGTCATTCACCATGAAGTAGGCCAGTAGCTCTAAGTTTTCTGTAGCTAATCTTTACCAAGTTGAAGAAGTTCCCCTCTATTTCTAGTTTTTAGAGAGAGTTTTTTTTCCATGAACTGGTGCTGAGTTTTTTAAATGATTTAAATGCATCAATTGCAATGATCATGTGATTTTTCTTCTTTATCCTGTTACTGTAGTTGGATTACACTGATTGATTTTCTTTTTTTCTTAATTTTAATTCAATTAGCCAACATATAGTACATCATTAGTTTCAGAGGTAGTGTTCAATAATTCATCAGTTGCATATAACACCCAGTGCTCATCACATCACATGCCCTCCTTAATGCCCACAGTGATTGATTTTCAAACACTATTCCAACTTTGCATCCCTGAAATCAACCCTACTTGGTCACAGTGCACAATTCCTTTTAGTTACTGCTGATACCTATTTGCTAATATTTTGCTACATTCATGAGAAATACTGGCCTGTAATTTTCTTTTTTGTACTGTCTGATTTTGTTATTAGGACAACACTGACTTCATAAAATGAACTGAGAACTATTTCACCTTCTTCTATTTTCTGGAAAAAAAATATGCAGAATTGGTGTTAATCCTTTAAAAATTTGGTAAAATTCTCCATTAAAACCATTTGAGCCTCAAGGTTTCATTTTAGGAGTATTTTAATTGAAAATACAATGCCCTTGATAGTAATAGGGTTATTCAAATTATTCACTTCATATTGGATGATAGTCTACATTCTTCTACAAATTGGTCCATTTCATCTAAATCATCAAATTCACATGTATAAGGTGGTCTGTACTATTCCTTTGTTATCTTTTTGATATATCTGTGGGACCTGCAATACTATCCTATTTCATTACTGACAAAGTAATTTGTGTCTTCTCATTTATTTTTCTGTCAGTCTTGCTAAAGGTTTATCAATTTTACTTATCTTTGCAAAGAACCAACTTTGTGTTTCACTGATTTTTCTCTACGGTTTTTATTTGCAATTTCACTGATCACTACTCTTACTTTTATTTCTTTCTGCTTGCTTAAGGTTTATTTTGCTCTTTTTCAGTTTTTTGGAGTGGGAGCTTAGAGTTTTTATTGATTTGGGACTTTTCCTCTTTTCTAACACAAGCATTTAGTGCTATAAAAATTTTTGTCAGCATGCTTTGGCTGTGTCCCATCAATTTTTTTCCCATCAATTTTGATATGTTCTTTGTATTCATTCAACTATATATTCAACAAACTGATGTCTGGTGTATATATATCCAGTACTGCTGTGTGTTCTTAGTGGACTCTTATCATCATATAATGTTCCTCTCTGGCTCTAACCATTTTCTTTGCTCTGGAGGCTCCTTTATGTTTTCTGTTTGTTCCTCTCTGCTTTTTTCATGTGTTTTCTTTTGCCTGCCTTACTGTGTGTTATTTTAACATTTTTTAGAATTCCATTTTGTTTATCTATAGTTGTTTTTTTTAAGTGTATCTCTTTTTACAGCTTTTTCGGTGTTTGCTCTAGTTATTATATTTACATTAGACCACTGTCTCCCGGTGTCATCATTTTACCATTTCAAATGAAGTACAGAAAACTTATCTCTCTTTATATCCCTTTTCGCTCCCTCATTTATAACATAGTTGTCTTAAATTTTTTTCCTACATACATTTAGAAATAGGTCAGTTAGAATTTTTGTTCAACCATAAAACATAATTTAGAACACTCAAGAGGAAAAAGAAAGTATTTACTCATTTTACCCTTTTCATTGTTCATTCTTCCTTCCTAATGTTCTAAGATTCCTACTTTTAATATTTCCTTTGTGTTTACAGAACTTACTTTAGCTATTCTTCTAGGATAAATTAACTAGTGGCAAATTCTCTTAGTGTTCCTTCACCTGAGAATGGCTTAATTTCCCCTTCATTTTTGAAGAATATTTTCACAGGATACAGAATTCTGGGTTGACACAGTTCTTTTCTTTCAGGACTTAAAAAATGGTGTGCTATTTTTTATGGACTCAACGGTTTATGATGAGAAATCCACTGTCATTCAAATTGTTTTTCCTCTATAGGTATTACTAGTGGTTCCCTCGCACTGCTTTCAAATTCTTTTCTTTGTCTAGTTTTTAAGAAGTTTGACTATGAGGTGTCTTGCCATGGATTACTTTGGATTTATCCTTTTTTTGGATTCAGCTTCTTGAATCCGTAGGTTTATATCTGGCCATTACCTCTTCAAATACTTTTCAGCTTCACCCTCATTCTCCTCTTCATCTATGACCCTAATGACACGCAAGTTAGAATTTCTTATTTAGTCTCAAAGGTTCCTGTCTCTGTTCACTTTTTCCCCCATTTTCTCTTTAGATTAGGTAATTTCCATTGTCCTATATTCAAATTCACTATTTGTCCTATTATTCTGCTGTTGAGACCACTGAGGTTTGTTTTTGCCTCTAATTGTATTTTTCAGCTCTAAAGCTTCCACTTGGCTTTTCTTTACATCTTTCTATTTCTTTATATCTTCTATATCTTTGATTTCTTTGTTGAGACTTCCTATTTTTTGTTTGTTTCATATGTGGTTGTAATTGCTCACTGAAACATTTTTACGATGGCTGTTTTAAACTCCTTGACAGATAACTTTAACATCTGTGTCATCTCAGTGTTGGAATCAGTTGATTGTCTCCTCTCAGTGATTTTCTTTTTTTTTTTTTTAAGATTTTATTTATTTATTTGAAAGTGAGCGAGGGAGAGAGAGAGCATGAGCTAGGAGAGGGCAGATGGAGAGGGAGAAGCAGACTCTCTGTTGAGCAAGTAGTCTGACATGGGGCTCGATCCCAGGACCCTGAGATCATGACCTGAGCCAAAGGCAACCACTTAACCAACTGAGCCACCCAGGCACCCCAATTCTCAATGATTTTCTACAGAAACCTGGATATTTTGGATATTATATTGTAAGACTCTGCATCTTGCAAAAATTTTTATTTTAGCATTCCTTCTCTGACATGATTCTGATGGAGGAAAGAGATAATCAGTTTGCTTCTCCCAGGTAGAGGTGGAAGTTCAGGTTCCCCCTTTGGGGAGGAAAATGATATCTGGGGGAGGAAAATGGGACTCCTAGTTACTGCTAGGCAGAGGTAGCAGTTCAGACCTCTACTGATAACACCCCAGGTGGGAAGAGAGGTGCTTCGTTACTGCTTCTCATGTAGCCTTCACTTTATACCATGTGGGAGGTGGCTTCATTACCACTGGGTAGTGGTCAAATTCTGAATCTCTACCAGGCCTCCTCTAACACCACCTCAGTGGGGAAGAAAAGGGGACCCTCTTTACTACCAGCTGGGACTAAAAGTCCAGGCTCCCAAGTAATCACAACTGATATGTGTCATTTCTGCCCAGTAGGGATAGAAGTTCCAGATCTCCCCACTTGGCCATCTCTGACACCATCCTAATAGAAGAGATTCAGCACCACACTGCAGTCTTGCAAGGATGAAAGTATAGACACCTCACATGGCCTCTGCTAGTGGTAGTGGGATAGTGCTGAAGTTTTTCTGTAGTGTTGGCTGGAGTAGAGTGGTTATTGTCTAAAAGTTTTCTGGCTTATGAAACTGCCCATTTCACAGTCCTTTGGCTAGAAAGAGCAGTTTTTTGTTAAGTTTGTTTTTTGTCTGTTCTTGTTAGCTTTGCTGAGTTGCCCATTTCTCCAACAACTAGTCTGGAATATCTCAGTGAGGAAAACATAGTACAGGGAATTTACCACTACACGGTCATTGGATCCCACGGTCATTAGCCAGTCTTCCTTCTACTCTCTAGTTTCTAGTCTTTTTTATTGTTTGTTTTCTGTATAACATCCAGAGTTTTAATTATACTAAGCAGAAAAAAATATGGAAAAGGATCTCTTTCTATAAGCAATTCCATCTTCCTAAAGCAAAAGTGCAACACTTGTAATTTAATATCATTTAGGTAATATTTTTGCCACACTGTTTAAATAAAGGACAAATTCCTCTTAATCCAGTTCAACCTAATGTTCTCTTGATAAGCAAATACCCAAATATTGATGCTTCTGTGTTCCTAATAAGGACACTTTATCTATATATCATCATAGAAAACAGTATTTAGGAAACTTGAAAAATAAGTATTTATTTCACCCTCTTTTTTTTTTTTTTTTTGAGAGAGAGAGAATGTGAGTGGGGGACAGGTGGGGCAGAGGGACAGGGAGAGAGAGAATCCCAAGCAGGCTCCACGCCCAGCGGAGCCCGATGTGGGCCTCGATCTCATGACCCTGAGATCATAACCTGAGCTGAAATTAAGAGTCAGAAGCTTAACCAACTGAGCTACCCAGGCACCCCTGTACTTATTTTTTAAGGTTCTCTCAGCATCTACTCAATTTGAACAATCTATATAAATTTTCTCAAAAATATTTTAGCTAAAATTATACTCTTTCAATGGCAAGTCAAACTAAGAATTCTGCCTGCCAAGCTTGAGATAAAGCTGAGAAGCTATCGTGATTACAAAACGCCAAGGCATTTAATGTAATTGTGTTTAGTTTTACAAAGTATGTGGCATCTCTTGTAACAACAATTGATCAAGCATCCTACTGAAGTTGTTTTTTAAGGAGTGGGAATGAATTTGAGCAATCCCCCTATCTTCACTGGTTGACCCTGCAAACACTAGACACACACCCACATACAAGAGGACTCAGCTACACGCCACCCAGAAGAGTTAACTGGACTGGTATTATTACTCTGCTGCTCAAGTCAGTGTCCTCCAAGCCTTTTTTTTTTTTTAACTCTTTTTTAAACGCACAGGAAGTTGCAAAAAATAATAGAGTCCCATGTACCCTTCACCCAGCTTCTCCCAATGGTGATATCTTATTTAGCTACAGCACAATATCAAGACCAGGAAACTGCCATTAGTACATTACTATTTACTAGACTATAAACATCTTTACCCTTTTGGTAGTTATAGAATAATGAACTTTCTCAGAAACTCTCCCGCATTTGGGCATTCTACTACCAGTCAAATGATCAATCCAGACTTCTAATTCAACTGCAAATTACCTATATATAAACAATCCTTACACGCGCAATCATATACACACCGTATATATAAGTATCTCATGCACACGAACACAAAAGTTTGCAGGCACACGTGCACAAACTTATTTGGAAACAGTAGCAATCCATCCTTCTCATCAAAATATTGGTTTTCCACTAATTTCTACTTTCCCTTGCTATTACTACCTGAAGACTATGTGTAAGTGAATCTGAAGGCCAAAAGAAATCTTTAGAAGTTATCTAATGTCAAATCCATCCAGTGCTTGAATTCTTTCTACAACATCCCCACCAATGACCCTTTAGCTTTGAATACCTCTCATTCTTGCTTCTAAATGTACACCAGTTTATTTATATGCCAAGAGCCCTAATGCTTAAATTCCTTGTTGCATATATGTTAATGAAGGATTTTGTTATCCCAGTTGCAGAAGAAAAAGTCATTTATTTCTCTTTGAATACTAGACCAAGATATAGCTATGGAATTATTATCTGTCCGGGTACAGATACCAGAGTGTCTTGAGCAATGGTACTAGGGAGCAGTCTCACATTACACCAGTAGGTGTCACTCTATATATGATATATTTAAAATTATTTAAGTTTTCAATTTATTCCTTCAACAAATATTTATTAAGCACCCATTATGTGTCAAGCATGATTCTAGGCACTGAGAATACACAGAACAAGAAAGACAAGGTCTTGTTCTCATGGAGCTTACAGTCTAGATATTGATGAACAGATTTGATTTACTTGCTATTTAAAAGTCTGTAAAATCTTATTCCTAGGGACATTTTATTTTCCTAAGTTTATAGACAATAACATTGAAAATAACTCATAAAGAACAAATACCGCAATGAAACGGAATCAGAGAAACTGTGGTCTGTACAGGCTTAGATTAATATATCTTGTGTATTTGCCATTTCAATGTATTCAACACTGTTCTTCCAAACTTCCAGTTTCTAAAACCCAAATGGTAAAGAATTTATCTTAAAATAATTCAAATTTTTAAAAATTTAATAATGTTTTTACACAGAGTGACTCTTGTAAAATTTATTTGCAAAGCTTATTAATTCCCAAATACATATTTCTTTATCTCTACTTAAACAAAGTTAAATGTCACCTTCTCAACACCAAACACACTTCCCAGGTTAACAGAATAAAGACAGTGGCAAATTGTGCCTCAGCAAAGAATTTAAGAACTCCTCCACTGCTGAAAGTGCTTGTTTGGATAAACCTGTGAGACTCACAGGTATTACCAGGACTTCAAGGTGACTTACTCATGATAAGAGCATAGCAATGAAAGGTCATACTTTATCAAAATAAATACATCAAAGAGAGGGAACAGACACTACATCAAAAAAGTGCAATTGCTTGCACAGAAATCCAAGAACCTAGGAACTATTCAGTTCTTATTTTGCTTCTCTGTACTCTCAAACAGAATGTTCTCCAAACTGAAAAGGCTAGGGAAAACATGGTTAAAGAAATATTTCAGGCTGAAAAGTACGACTGCTTAGAATTCTTGAAGTCAAAATTCAATTATATGAATTTATTTGAGAAAAATGATGCTTATAAGATTTAGTAAGACACTGAGAGCTTCACGTAATATCCAATCTAACGTCCCCTTCGGAATACCACAAACCATTAGTTTCTGTCTAACTTACCTGAGATATGCTGTTTATTGTTCAGTTGTAGCAACAAATCACATGCATACCTAACATAAGAAGTACTCAATGGACGGTAAGTTATAAATGAACACTAAGGTGCTTCATAAAAGGTGGTTAATATTTTTAAAAAGCCTAAATTTATACCTTAATATTAAATAAAGCATTTTCTTTTCCTCTGAAAGGTAAGGTGGTGGTTGATAAATACATATAAAACATGGTTTACTGTGTATGGTTTTTAAATTACACTTGTACGCTCTCAGCCAGTACTGTGAAATTTTGGCGTACCTGAGATGTCACCAAATTTGGGGAAACTCAATAGCAGATATCTCTGTTAATCTCTTTATTTTTATTCCAGATACAAAAGTATGTGTGTATAAGGTGGGGGGGTGTACTAGGGAAAAAAATGCTTTTGGAGTCACAAAGATCTAGGTTTGAATTCCAGTACTACCCTACACTAGCTATGTGACTTCTGGGCATGGAAAAAGCAGGGTTGTGGGAAGGACTAAGCAAGTTGTTTTATATAAAATGCCTAATAGCCAGCCTGGCACATAGTAGGTACTCAGTAAATGGTAGTTCTTAGGAGAGTGCCATTTTTCTTTTTGACTATACCAGTTAATGCTGAAAATTACTAACAAGTCTTTGTAACTAACAAAAAGTGTATCTTTACCCTGATCTACCAGATTTATAAAACCAAACCCTTACTCAACTTGAATGCCAACAAATACGCACCTTCTGCTTTAGCTCAGATATATTTTGCATGACCTTACATGAATTGCTTAGATAAAAGCTTTTTCTCTTTTGCTTTTGTTATTTTAAAGTGCAGATGCATTTGAGTCATTTTCTCCTTTTGTTTCATATCCTTAAGATCCAAAGCTTCAAAGACATAATGTCAGCATGCAGTCGATTTATGACTGAACTCTTGAAGAGACACTGAAGAATTACCTTGTCAATCACCCCAAGGACTCTGAAGGCCTTCAGCTCCTCGGCAGGGCTCCTTAGGTTCCAAGGGGGCCTTGAACTTAGTGATCCTGGAGGCTAATGGAAGATATCAAAGATTATACATCAATCAGGGAGGTACTTGAAGGAAGACTGCCTGCTGAAGCAAATGCCAGGCCAAAGGAAACTAAATTTATCATAAATCAGAGAACGGAAAGATGAAAGGAGGAAGTTTCTGTTTGTCTGTAATGTAAAATAAAAAAAATAAAATCAAAAAGAAAGAAAATCAAAAAGAAAAAGCAAGAAAAAAGTTGCAAGTAAAAAAATCATGACAACATTGAAAACAAAATTTTAAAAAGAAAAAATAATGAGCTGGGATAGTTTCTAGAGCAATAATTCAATTCAAAACTGTACAGCTATAATGAAACTTTGTAACAAATGGAAAACTGAGCCAACCATCAATCACAACCCTATATTTACCCCAGATGGCTCAAGAGTAATTTAGAAGGGGGAGTACTAAAAAACAATGTAATAATCGATAAACTTGGGAAAAGGCAACACAAGTCATTCTCTCTCATCATTAAACTATAGTCCTTTAATATTACTTTACAAATATATACTATGCATTTTAAGAGGACTGGCAGATTCAAGTTCAACCAGAAGAATTGTCAATAACGGTGAGAAATTAAGAAACTCCATCATATAAGCAATAATTGTTACAATCGTGGTTGTTTGAGCATAGAAAAGAGATGACACACAAGAGAAAACAATTTTTTTAAAAAAATATCTGAACATGTGTGATGTGGAAAACTAGGTCTGTTGGCTACAAAAAAGATGGTGAAAACGGGAAAGGATATTTCAGGACCAGACACAATGAAAGAATAATCATAACTCCCCAGCCATTGGTCTTCAGTAAAGTACGACTTTAGTCTAAATAAACTCCAAAGACACCTCCCTTTGTCATTTACAACCGGAAGGCAATGTTATATTAATCTGTATAGTAAAATGGTAACGCTGCAAAGGATGACAGGAAACACAAAGCCTTTAATGTATCCTCAAAGCAGACTTGTTTGTTGTCAGAAGTCTATCAGAACATACAGGAAACACTGTTCTCCCCGTGAATGGAAGATAAATATCCTGGTTAATGAAATGTCATGATTAACAGTTACTGAGATACCACTTTTGATACTTCAAGTCCTTGTGCAGACCAGTATCATTAGACACGGAGCTCCCTGAGAACAGGAAATACACCTTAGTCATCTTCATACAGCACCTAGCGTGTTAGTTGGAAGGAGAGAGGAAAACAGAAGAAGAGAGGAGGAAAACAACAGAAGGCAGTAATGCAGATAAATCAAGTGTCACTATTATCAAGGAAGAGTAAGAGCTACTTGTGATTTTTGGTAAGAGAAATGCTGAGGAAAAGTTATAGAGGGAAAGAATACCTTAAATGATCCACTACATTTATCTTTAAAAATACTGCCAAATGAGTCTAACATCCCTATGTCCTAGTTATTTATTTTTTAAATTTTTTTAAGTAGGCTCCATGCCCAGCATGGAGACCGACACAGGGCTTGAACTCATGACCCTGAGATCATGACCTGAGCTGAGATCAAGAGTCAGACTCTTAACTGACTGAGCCACCCAGCATGGAGCCTGATGCAGGGCTTGAACTCACGACCCTGAGATCAAGACCTGAGCTGAGATCAAGAGTCAGTCGCTTAACTGACTGAGCCACCCAGGTGTCTCCTATCTCCTATTTCTACCTTATACTTTCTTACTCACTGATGTCATTGGATCTTTCAGTTTCCAAAGAAAGTTTCTAGCTCACTGTAGCAATCTCAACAACAAAGAAGCAAACTATAAAATCTCTACTGCACCTTTCAATGAATAATGACTGTGTGCCCACTATGTACATAATAACTGAGAACAGAAACCATCAAAGGGCATGATCCCCTAGCTTCAAGAAGTATAATTTATTTGAGGAGATAAGCCAAATACATGAAAAACTAAATAACAACAAAACAGTTTTTAAAAATACAAGACAATAGAGATAAGTCACTAGTTCGTATATTATGTCTCAGAAAGAAGTGGAACTAAAGATGATTTTAAAGGTTATGCTGAAATTAGGTTAGGAAAAGGATATTATATATTGGACTGGAAGGAAACTGGCCTGGTGGGGAAAAAACGTTCACATTGTAGAACAAATGAAAATAAAATTACACACCACTTAGGGTCGGTCAGTTTTCACAGGCCTTGAATGCCAGGTCTGGACCATATTCTCCAGAGTCTAGAAAACAAGTTTTTGTATGAGAAACAACCCAATGAAAACAGTGATTTAGTAAGGTTACTTCTGCAAAGATGGGAATGGTGAAATTATAATGGGGAAAGACCAAAGGCAAAGTGATCATTAAAGTTCTCTTTCCACTTTAACTATCTATAAAAGTTTAAGATCAGAGAAATGAACAAAGAAAGATCATGAAATAAAATCATCAATAAAAAATCCTGCATTCCTTATATGCAGTGTTTAAATTGGGTAGAATCCCTATAGATCTATTCCTTTTTTCAGATGGCTAAAGGAAACATAAATCCACAGAATTTTAAGAACAGAAAGAGACAGAGATCAAGTCCAACATTCTCTTTTTTTTTTTTTCAGATGAGAAAACTGAGAAGCGGCAAGGTTAAGCAATCTAAGATTACAAAACTAGACAATAGATAAGAGAGGATTAAATCTTACTTATAAAATAATATAACATTGTTTGGGGAAACTCCAGCCAATGCTAAGGGAATGGGGGATGGGGGAATATGGTGCATTTCTAGGAAACATGGCTGATTTCCTTAATGAAAAAAGTAAAATTTTCACTTGTATATATTAACTACTGTAACAGAAGATGCCTAGAGAAGCAAGGAATGTTTGTATTTATCTCTACCAAAACAAAACACAGAAGGCGAGGTGGTGGGGGGAGGATACATGATGGGTCTTATATGAATGTATGATGATCCAACAATCTTCAAAACCAAAGATGGCAAATACATATCACTCCACTGCTCAAGCCCTTGGCAGATATCTCTGTTAATCTCACACTCTGTCTCATAATGCAGTGTTCTTGGCAGCAATTACCAGAGGATTAAACACACCAATAAAATCTGTTTACTATTTCTGTTCTACATTCTCTAAATGGCTGAGTGATGCTTACCTTTGTTTTTGTTGATTTCTTTAAAGTTGCTGTTTATCCTGCCCACAGTCTTCTTCACTTGATATTAATCCCTGTTCTCACTGAGATCTACCTCCATTCTTACCAATCATGAGTGCGGTACTTGTCAAACTGTAACGTGTTTGCACATCACCAGACAACCTTGTTAAAAGGGAGATTCTGATTCGGTCAGTCTGAGAGAGGCTAAGATTCTGCATTTCCAACAAACTAACAGGTGATGCTGATGCTGCTAGTCCACCAACCGCATGTGGAATAGGGTTAGCTACCTGTCCTTAAGTAATGAAGAGTAAGTCACATTTCGGGGGGAGGCTGGGGAGATGGGGAGATAAGGGTAAAAGGAAAGCACTACAAAAAACATATCAAGAATCCACACTCTGAAACCTGAGGGCTAACTAGACTAGTTTCTGAACTTGGCTTCATCTGTAAATTTTTGGCTTTTGCCAAGACTTTCACTGGCAACTTATTAACCCTCCAACCCGGTTTCCTAAGCCTCGCTTAGATAACATTTCAAGGATGTCTCTTCACTGCAGTTCTATTACTGAGGTGGATTGCCCCTGACTGCCATCGCTGCTTGAGCCATGTCTCACTAAGAGTGACATGACACAATACTCATTTTAAAATCTTTTCTAAAGGAAAACAGAAATATCAATAATACTGGTCAACAAAATGCACAACAGAAAAATATTTCAGTACTATAGCAATTGTACTCAAAATCTACAAATATTCAGGAAAGGCATGCATTCTACATATTAATTTTCACTCACGCCTTATTTAACGGCATGTAAAAAAATGTATTCACCCTTTAGAAACTACACAATCTTTTGTGTCCTAAATATAGACCATTTATTGTCTTTTTCTAAATTTCAATGATCTTGGTTTAAAATTCCTAGAGCAGGGGCACCTGGGTGGCACAGCAGTTAAGCGTCTGCCTTCGGCTCAGGGCGTGATCCCGGCGTTATGGGATCGAGCCCCACATCAGGCTCCTCCGCTATGAGCCTGCTTCTTCCTCTCCCACTCCCCCTGCTTGTGTTCCCTCTCTTGCTGGCTGTCTCTATCTCTGTCAAATAAATAAATAAAATCTTTTAAAAAATAAAAATAAAAATAAAATAAAATTCCTAGAGCCAAAAAGAGCAAAAAAGCTATTCCAAGTCTTTTCCGGGAAAATCCTCTTTTAATATTAATTCTTAAATCATCCGAAGAATCTCCAATTAAAAAAAAAGAAGAAAGAAGAGAAAAAGAACGCTGTCTCCGTCAGTTAAGACTTCACCTTTGCTTCAAACAAAGTTCACTTTTTTTTTTTTTGAAACCTGCCCCTTAAGTTTTCTTAGAGCCTATTAATAATGAAGTAATGAAGAAAACAAAGAGTGCTTTTGTTCCTTTCTGTCCTTTTTTAAAAAGGATATTACCATCAATGACTGGGAAGTTCAGAACTTTTATATTTACCACAAAAGAGTCTCATAAATAAATTCAATAAAGCAAAAGCTTAAATCATCACAGAAAACTCGGGTGGAATGAGTCATGACCTGGACTGCACCAATGGGGAAAATGACAATCAACACAAAACTGTAAAACCAGAAGGAATTCCTTTATTTTCCTAATCAACCAGGCTAGAAAGAAATATTTGCACATGGATTCTAGAGAGAAATCATATCTGCTTTGCACAGAATTTAAGAGCTAAAAGGGCCTTAGAAATCATTTATACTGATCCTCTCATTGCGTTGGTTGAAACTGAAACCCAAAGAGGGTTAAAGAAAGAAATAATGAATTCACCAAGCTCATCAAGAACCTCTAGAAGACATTTAAGTTAAATAATAGATAAGAAAATAATCAAGCATGCCCCTGACCTAACTAAGGACCAGGTTCAACAGCATAAAATACAGAAGTGAAATAAAAAGCAAATATTAATCATAAAAGAGAAACATCCTCGGTCTAGCAAGAAAAACTGTTCTCTTGCTTCCTTGCCTAAGAGTTGAAAAAAAATCCTAGCATATCAAATCTCATTCACTGGGTAGTCCTTTTTACAGTTTTTGATACAAGTTCCCATTATTCTACATGACTCTTCCCATTCTCTCTAAATTTTGTATCCTCAATGAGGTACATATTTTGGGTCCTCAATTATACTATATAGGGTTTACAAAAGCAGAGACTGTGTCATTATCTTTTGTATAACTCCAAAGTATATCTAGTTTGATAATGTATATATAGGGAGTCCTAACCAATGCTTAGTGAATTCATACATAATCTAATACAATCAATTCTCTTGTATTAGATCTCCTTTGTTTTATTTTCATTAGAAGTTATGCTCGAAGGGAATTTCTGAATGATATACTTTATGGTTCCTTTCTCCAAGTCAAAAGCTATACAGCAGGGTTTATATATTTATTTACTTAATAAATTATTGTTCACAGAAGTGATTACAGGAAACTATAACAGGGCTGCATAAGTAGGGAGTTTGAAGGAGTACGAATAGATAGAACATTCAAAGTTAACATTAATGGAAAGAATAAAATCCTAGTAATTTTCTAAAACTGTTAGAATATTTACATACAAGATGAATTAGTAAAACAAGTAAGTTCATTAAGGCCATCCTATTTAATACTTTTATAATTGTCCCCCAAAATGGAAGTGAGAATGTACACAAGGAGGGCTGTCAAGCCCATAAAAAGTAAGACCCGAATTCAAAGTAATCTTTAGATAAATATTCCATTTAAAAAAGATAAAACAGTACGGAGTTTAAAAAATAAACTTAATAATACAGTTAAAACAACGACAGAAAATAGAAAAAGATTAGAAAACAGAACACAGAATAATAATCTGAAAATGAAACAGCAGATATCTTATTTAAAACACATTCATTATATAAAAACAAGCAGCAAAAGTATATTACTTCCAAATCAGAACATAATTTTTTTATTCTAAAAGTAATGGTCAGGGGCACCAGGGTGGCTCAGTCAGTTAAGTGTCTGACTCTTCATTTCAGCTCAGGTCATGATCTCAGAGTTGTGAAATCAAGCCCCGCACTGGGCTCTGCACTGGGCGTGGAGCCTGGTTAAGATTCTCTCTCTTTCCCTCTGCCTCTCCCCTTCACACACTCATCCTATCTCTCTCTCTTTCTCAAACAAACAAAAAAAAAAGAGTAGTCAAACACTTAACATTGAAAATTCTCAATAATAAATATTTGTTTGATAATTGTATATTTTAAAAGATCACACACAAAACGAAAAGGACTCAAAATCAGCAACGAAAAGTCTAATGGTCCAATGAATCAAGATTAAGTATCAGGCTATTTTTAAAACTAGAAAATTAAGACATGTTATAATTGTCAAAAAGTATATAAGCATTTAAAAATATGGAAAAAATTACACAAAGCAGTATGCGAAAGAGATGAAAAATAGGGCTAAAACTTATTAAGCTACTCATAAGCTTAGCTTAAAGGCTAGTCTTTTTATGAGGTAGGCACTTGATTTGCAGTATTTGTGTGGGTGTGTGAGTGCACACATGCTCATGTATGTATATATATATATGTAACAATACATAACAATATAACAATAACCTAGGAAGGAATTACTATTATCATTATTCAGATGTAGAAATTGAAGTTAAAATTGTCCAGTCTTCCATGGCTTCTCATAACACAGCTGGGGTATAAACAAGCCCACCTGCATCTTAGATCAACTAAAAAAATAAGCACTTTCTCCCATCTCTAGAAGATATAATTCTTAAATTGTATCAGAAAAAAACTTAGTTTATATAAAGAAGAAAAACAGAAAGTTACTTCTTGATATGTGTCAAATCCAGATAGATATGACATAAAAACAGTAAGAATAAACCACAATGTTTCCAATGTTTTAAGCATTCATCTGCTTTCCAGACCAGACTAAGTAAGGACAGTCCCAAATAATCTAAATAACCCTATTAGATTTATGCCTTTATAATTCCAGGTGATCGATAGCAGCTACCTGTAGGACTTATGTTTAAAACACTAGTTTTAGCATGAATCAATGAAACTGTACAAGAATTGTACAAAAAAAGTTAGTTGACCTTAAAAAAATTTCAAATAAGATTCGAGACAAATTACTGTCATTTTACACTTGGAGTTTTAGGGGTAGAGTAAGGGACAGGAGAAAGCAAGTACTGCTTTATTCCACATCTGGTGGTTCACTTTAATGCTTTTCTTCCCACCAACAAACTTGTTAGAAAGTTACTGAGAAAATTCCAAAAACCAAAATTCTCATTCTAATTATCAATAAAACTGAGAGACAAGACAGCAAAAATGGCTATGGAAAATATAAAATGAAACATAAGACATGCCTGATATACATCATCAAGCTGAGGTTTTCCATAAAGGCTGGAGAGACTCTCTGCTCGCATGAGATACTCTGCCGTTCTTCTCTTCACAGCTTCTCGACGGGTAGGGCTTGACTCTCCTAAAAGGAGAAAACAAAGCCAGGACATGTGAAAAATAAACAAACTTTCTTTTATCCAATCTGAAGATCACCTTCCTTTTACCCAGTTCACCACTTGTTCACATTTCTAACTAAAAAGAAGAGAGATTCAAAATTGGAACAGACATCAAATTTATTAGTATTAGAAGGTCTAAAAATTACCACCATAAATCTGATTTATCCAAATTCGGAAATTTTCCTATTTAAATATATAGAGAGAACCTGACACCTTTTATAGGAGGCATTGATATATAAGAAATATAGTATAAAAAGCTCCGCAGACAGAAGACTAGCCTCATCCAGGCAGTATGCAATTGTCCAACTCAACAAATTGGGACTAAATGCAGTAGATGTGGAGTTAAAGCCATGACATGGATTTGATATGCTCTAAAAGTACCACCAAACTGGAGAATAAAATTATTTAGGAACTCTGAATTCACTCTGATTTTTGTAAGCTTCGTGGTTTTTTCATTAACAACAAACTGTCACCCGCCTTATGACTGAAAATAAGAATGTAATTGAAATGTATGTTAACCAACTGGAATTAAAATAAAAACTTTCTAAATAGAGAAAAAGAAGAATGTAATTGAAATCCCTGTAATATACAATTATATGAAGATGAACAAGTCATTGACCCTGTCTGGCTCTGTTTCTCTAAACAAAAGGTATCCAAAGAACTCAGGACCTTGAAAAAGAGGTGGTCCAGACCCTGTCTGGCTCTGTTTCTCTAAACAAAAGGTATCCAAAGAACTCAGGACCTTGAAAAAGAGGTGGTCCAGCCCATGAAGTACTGGGCTCTCTCCTCTCTAGAGTGGAAAGATCCTAAGCTTCTACCCATTTTATATATTTGACTATGATACAACATTTCATTTGAAGAAAGGATTCCATGACTGAAAGTTAAAAAGTTTGAAAACCACTGTATTTTTTTATCTCTAAAGCTCCTTTCATAAATAATATTCTATACATTCATGACTCATTTTTATCAAAGCACTTCATACACAGTACTTTTTTTTAATAATTCACCCTATGCATCTTCTGAATGAAATTAACCAAAACGCAAGTATCAAACAATGGAAAGTGCCCTTGATTACATTCTGGAAACCATGGTTATCTAAATTCTGGCTCTGCCTCTCACTAGTCATGTGACCGATGATAAATCACCCCAACTCTCTGACCCTCCTCCTCATTCTCTAAATATATACTTCAAATGACTACAGAGATTAAAGGAGACTATACATAAAAGACACCACAACAAAGACAGCTGTATACAGGAAGCACTAAATTGTAAAGGTTTTCAATCTTGGGATTCTCTCTTCCTGTGTTGCTGAAGTGAACTGAACTGAATTATAATAAAGCAGGCATTCCCCTCCCCAAAGACTACTAGTGAAAAACCTTATTTCTGCCTTAGAATGGCATCTTCTATTTCTTCTGGGGAATGGCCCTTTCTTCTCCCCTTCGTAGTCCTCCACCTCTCCCCTACCACTTCACCCCTTAACAAGGCACAGTGTGAATGAAAACTGCATTCGTGTTTCTGATCTCTGTCCCTCTGCCCCTTACTAGTCAGTCAAGGGTGAGCCCTCTGTCACAAGCTGGGTACAAGCTGGGCCAATGACAGAAGCCCACCCTCCTGGCCACAGTTGGAGAAGGGAGGAATTGACCCAACACAAACTGAGCCAATCAGTCCCTCTCTGCTATTGACGCTGGAAATAAGAGGACTGGAACTGCCAGCATTAGTTTCTGCCAACGTGCAAAGAACCAATCAGAAAGAAGGAATTTAACAGAGAGAAGCAGTTATGAGAGACAAAAAAAAAAAAAAAAAAAAAATAGGAATCCTGGTGTGACTGCGGTCCCAGATTTCAGCGGAAGCTACATTCCTGCCATTCTTTGCCTACTGTAGCTCAAAGGTGGATTTTCTCACATGCAAACTGAAGAATCGCAACTAAATAGAGCCCTTAAAGGAAAACAGCAACCAAACTGGGATTGCTATTTTGCTTAAAAACAAACAACAACAACAAAAAAAACAACGGAAAACCTTCCTTTCACAGCTTTTACATTAATATTTCATCTCTTCTCTCCTTTATGAGTAACTCAAAAATGTAACTAGTCTTGGGGGTGGGGAGAATCTCTATTGCTTCTTAACCATGAACAGTCTACATTTATTAACTCTCCAACTCCCCAAACGTCAATTAAAATTAAAATATCAATGATTCCTGCCTCTGTCCTTAAAATTCACTGAGTTTCTAAACCCAAGCTTTTATTTTTATACAATGTATCTGTGAAAGTTACCTAAGTAATTGAAACATGTTGTAAAGGTAAAGTGTGCCACATAAATAAGAAACATTCACTATTTCTACACATTACTTGTCCTTTAGTTTTGAGTTTACTGTTCATGGATTCTGCAACTTCCATTATCAGGAGCACCGGTCACTGCAGGTAGTGTGATTACAAGCTTTAACACAACTTCAAAATCTGCTTTATTCACAAAAATTAATTTGTCTCAATTTGAAATTCAAAACTGCTAAGACTATGGAGCACCTTAATTCAAGCTAGGGTTAAAACCACAGTTTGTAATCAAATCATTGTTTTTTAAACTTTTGGTATCTCTGCTGCTTTCTAGGCAGTCTCCATAGTAACACAGAAACAAGAACCGGAAGCCAGCAGTTGAAATGGACTCCTGCTGCTGACAGTGGTTCTGCTTCCATGGAAACAACAATGAAGTGATGGAATACTGGAAGGCTTTTTAAACGTAACCTTAAATATACATACTATGACTTCTTCCCTACCAGCCCCTTAATAAAAGTAGGTCACAACCACTACTGATCAACAGTAGCAGCCAAGGATGAAAATCACCTCTTGCAGATTTCTACTGCTGGAAGCTTACTAAGGTTTGTGAAGTACTAGGAAGAAAAGATTAATCTATGGATTTCCAGAATAATTTTAACTGATCAAATTATGGTAAATATGACTTTAACAGATATTAACTGATTAAAAATTTTCCATTGACTCTAACCTTAACTTCTTAATCTTCATGTTAAGACACACACACAGCCCATAATGGTTATTTTTCAAGGAAAACTAGGTTATCTGGAATTCAACTTTTAATCCCATATTGGGTGATGTAGCCATTATTTCTTCAGTATTACATCCAGGTAGACACTTAATAAATGCTTTTTAAAATGGGTACATATTTTACATTCCATCTAAAGATAAACCAGTACCTTCATTAAGTTTCTCTACATTTCTGTTAATAATTTGGATACAGTAAGAATTTCCACTGGGCTCTAGCATTCAAAAGAAAAAACCTATTTCCATTATTTACTAAGATTTATGTCAAAAAGTTCCACTGTACCAGAAAAAAATGTCTTATGTATATTGCGTCAACCTTATCAATTTCTGATCAGGAAAGAGGATGGATAGTGATTAAAGAATATGATCTGTGGGGGCGCCTGGGTGGCACAGCGGTTAAGCGTCTGCCTTCGGCTCAGGGCGTGATCCCGGCGTTATGGGATCGAGCCCCACATCAGGCTCCTCTGCTATGAGCCTTTCTTCCTCTCCCACTCCCTGCTTGTGTTCCCTCTCTCGCTGGCTGTCTCTATCTCTGTCGAATAAATAAATAAAATATTAAAAAAAAAAAAGAATATGATCTGTGAAAGAATAGGGTGTAGCTGTCGAGAAATGAGGAGAAAGTCCAAAGTTGTCCCTGAAATTCACAGAAACACTGCACTGCCTATCCTGCATGTCTCAAAGCACCAACTCTGACTTAAGTTTCCAAGTTTTTTAGAAGGCACAGTCTGTAAATAATGGAATCATGAAATTCTAATTTATTCACCACCTGGCACTCCTTCATTATATTAAATCCTGTTTATAAGAGATATATTACCTTCCTTATTCAACTAAGGAACTTAAGGCTCAAGGATGTGGAATGTCTTTCTCAGCTGAAAAGTTAATCTAAGTACTAAACTGAAACCAAGTCTTATGATACCATGCTTCAGGTGATTGAATTTGAAGTGGATTACGCTGTTACTGAGTAGAACAAGAAAAAAAGAGAGCATGGGACAAGTATGAGTGAGTATGGAACAAAGAGGAAGAGAAAATAATCGTTAAGAGTTGAGACGGGAGCCTATCAGACAAGATAGCAGAGTACAACTGGAGAGAAAGAGACTGAAGATGACAGAGAAGGACACAGGAAAATTAGAGCTACAAAGAGGTATAAATTTCACACTGTGTGAAAGAGAATGGGCCTTCCTGAGGAAAAGAGGTCTCTCAAAACATCCTTGTTAATCAAGGCTTTCTTTGGAAAACACGGGCCTTTTCTCATTTACCCATAAAAAAACCCAAAAAAGCATTTTTATTCACAGAACTAGTGAAAATCAGTTTCACAAACTAGAATAAAAAGTAGTTCTTCCAATTCTGTTATTCTACCCATAGCCACCAAAAAGAATATAGCTAATGCCTCATCGTTGGCTCAACAAAAGAAAAGCAATGCTGATGGAAAAACTAACAATGTTAGATTACTTGAAGGACAGTATGTCTACATCTGTATTTTATGCAAAATTTTAAGGGATTTTTAAGAGTATTTTGACTATACCTGATTTTTGCTATATGCACGGAATTTAATCCCCACATAAGACTCTACTTAGGCACATCTTATATTCTTATCTCTATTTCTCTGCTCCAACAAACACTCTCCAATAGCCCCTCTGCCACTGTATTCTTGGTCAAACATGCCAGGTTTTTGTTTTTGTTTTTTTTTAAGATTTTATTTATTATCTGACAGAGAGAGAGACAGCTAGCGAGAGGGAACACAGGCAGGGGGAGTGGGAGAGGAAGAAGCAGGCTCACAGCGGAGGAGCCTGGTGTGGGGCTCGATCCCAGAACTCCGGGATCATGCCCTGAGCCAAAGGCAGACGCTTAACAACTGAGCCACCCAGGCTCAGTAACATAAAAAAAAATACGTCTGTTTGAGGTGGCCTTGGTGGTTACAGTTGCTTTTTTTTTTTTTTTTTTTTTAGTGCTGATTTACTATAGTTAATGGGTTTTTTTGTTCTTTTCAGGTATAACTTCTGACTAATGCTAAGTGTTCTGACAACAAAAGGCAGCCTTGAGAAAAACAGTAATTTATGGTTTTACATATCTACCACAACTGGGGCCATCAGCCTCTCCACATAGAACAAACTCTGGTCAGTCAGGTAATCTGCTTCCCATTTGCATTTAACCAAACCCATATTAACGTCTTTTCAAAAGCAAGCGTTATGTGAGCCCCAGAAGTTCAAAAAGTCACCAAAGAATAGTAAAAGCAAAAGTCATAATAATATTCATGCCAGGTATTGCCTCAATTATGACTGCCTTCAATGCTGTTTAGTTCAATGCCTATCAGTTAATACTGAATGAAAACTAACACATCATTAAATCAGATGCCTACAGAGACAGTCTTCTCTAAGATTTAATAATTTTTTTTCCTGCTCCCTAACCCATTTTTTTTGTTTTGCAATTTTAAAGGGGAGTACCCAAAACATCAATTATTCAATCCTTTTATTAAGAACATTGCTTGGCCAGTCTCTTTGTGACACTAAACTCTTGTCCAGATAGATAGATACATACATAGATACATAATCACTCCCCTAAGTGTCCCTTATACTGTAATCAATGGCTTCTAAAAGATTAAGAAAGTTTAAAAAGAACTATAGATATATTGAAGGAAAAAGGAATGAAGAATTAAAACCCAGGAGCTAAAATTTTGCCTTCTGAGATGGAATAAAGATAAAAGAAAATATGGAAAAGAAACTCCACATAAACTAAGAATTGTTTTATCTGCTATACTAGTAAATATGAAAAGTCCCCCAACCCCCACAAAGGCTTTTGCTCATTTCTTGTACGCTATAAGAGACATCTTTAGATGTAGCAAATCCATGGAAGGCTCTAAAGTCCAACAACTGTTTTCTTGATGTCATGATATTGGATCACATATTTTCCTTTGAGATGATGTAAAGTGATAATTACTGACTATATGCAGTTAATTCTTCTGAATCCTAAAGGTTTTACAGACTCCTTTAATGCATCCCCACCTTAAAATTAAGCTGACTTAGTGTATACCAGAATTAGAACAGACTCCATTCCATCACCAGATTTATTTAACATGAAGATACATATCTCCACATTTAAACAATTCAAAGAATGTGTCAAGCATACACCCACAGTATATCACATCTGAAGCCCATGTCTGGATAACAAAGAAAATCCTCCCCAGGAATTAAGTAAGCCACCAAAGTGAAAAAGTTTTCCACAACCACATATTCTGCTCCTCCTATCATCTTCAGAAAGAAAGATGCCTAATAGTTACTGAGCATCTATTATGTTCCAGACACAGTAATCTCTCCATGTTTACAGTCATTTCAGTGTTGTCACAGAAACATCACACATAGAAGACCCTCCATAAATTTTAATAAATGAATGGAAAAGCAAATGAACGATTTTGCACCGATACTACATGGTCTAATAACAATACCATCATGCCTAGAGATGCTCCAATTACCTCTTCCTATAACTTAGTGCCTTTCTTGAACTTAATTAATATAAATGCATTTTAGAAAATGTCTATATAATTATTGTCTTTATCTTCTGTGTAGGTGAAATCGTAAGAGAGGAATATGGAGGAACACAGCATAGAAGTGGTATGGTTGAACTAAAAGGACAATCTACATTTTTATTTAGTTTTATGAAAAATTGTCATGACAGCATCAATGAGGGAAACACAAGCATAGATATGCTACTTAATTGTAAACCACTGTGTAAAACAGAATGAAGTCTATGAACTTTTTCTTGTTTGACAATTACAATTTTGGAAAATCTGTTTCTTAACAGTTTCTAAGAGTACAATATGCCTGTACAAGGATCTGGTTATTTTTCAGATGAAACACACTTTGAGACTACTAATGGCAACACAGTAAGCTTATGAGAAAAAGCAGGTTTACGTTTTCAATACTTCTAAAAGAGAATAAACTCAACTTCTGTGTAATTTACACAAGGCTCAATGTTTAATTATTAAGACAGACTTAAGCTATAAGTTATATAAAACTATGTAATAATGATTGACTCCACAAAGTGCCTAATACCTGCTAGTACTGAAGTTAGCAGTAGTTTCCATTTAGGGTTTTTTAGTTTGGTTTGGTTCACTTGAAAATACTCATAGATATCTATATTTCTTCTGAGCAGAATTAAGGCTTTTTCCAGTAATCACAGGAATTAAATCAACCCTCTCATTTTAATGTTTTTAAACTGTGTTGCTAAAGATATAAAAATGTGGGGATACTGATGACCGAGACCACTAGTAAAAAACCCTTCGAGAATCCTCATCTCTCTCTCTGCTTTTGCAATAGAGCAGCTGTGCCTCACACAGATTCACATGAATGAAAATATTTAGACGAGAAACCACCCACTTAGTTTATTTTCCATATGACTTTCCTGTAATTATTTTGTAAACTGTTCACACAACAATACATAAAAACATCTGCAAAAACAGGTAATTAATGTGTCAAGCCAAACTAATGCATTTTTTATGGTGTCCATGCTTCGTCAACTGTAATTATAACTCTTTTTTAAGCAAATGATGATGTGTTTGTTGCAATGTGCAAGTGGTTATTTTAGATGCTCTGTTTACTGTTCATACAATCTGAATATAAAACTCCACAGCTACTTTACCCTACATCAACGTTTTACCTAGCTTTTTTTTTTTTTTTTTTTTTGCAGAAGCAGGAATGTGGTTCTCTTTTCCAAGCTGTAATTTCCAGTAAACATTTTTGTCATTAAAACGTGAAACCCTCAACATAAAAGTTGACACCAAAATAACCAACAATTCAAGAAACATCTGACAGAAAACAATTCACCCAGACTTTCTTCCTGCAGTTGTAAACCTATGGGAAATTCAGCACGTTAAGCCCATCAGCTGCAGGAAACCAAGCCCCCTGAACATCAGAAGTTTAGAAGGCTCCTTATAGGTTTTTAATGTATAATATCTATTCCATCTAGATCCACCAGACACATATATCTTTGACATGAGACGAACAAATGAAGAACCAAAACCTCAAAATATATTGTTTCATACTCATACGCTTTGGTTCTAACTACATAAAAGGTAATCGTCATTATTATTACTATTACTATTATGCACTAACTAGTATCGCATACCAATAATCATCCTCAGATGGATATTCCTGAAGCCCCAAGACTTCTGGTCTCCAAAGCTAATAAAATCTAAAATGAAGAAAGCAGCACAACCCTTTAATATTTTTGTAAGGTTCTTCCTCTTTTTAAAAAAGGCCATTTTTTTTAAAGATTTTATTTATTTATTTGACAGAGATAGACAGCCAGCGAGAGAGGGAACACAAGCAGGGGGAGTGGGAGGAGGAAGAAGCAGGCTCATAGCGGAAGAGCCTGATGTGGGGCTCGAGCCCAGAACGCCGGGATCACGCCCTGAGCCGAAGGCAGACGCTTAACCGCTGTGCCACCCAGGCGCCCCAAAAGGCCATTTTTATTAGAACATCTATGATGATTACCTGTAATACAGAGAAACCCTGATAATAAAGAATTCTCAGGAAACAAGTTTTTCTGTTTGTTTATTTTCACAAACAAACAGTTTTAGAAATAGTGTAGAATTAACCCTTCCGGGTCCAAACTTATGTAACTCCTCATTTTGATACAAATATTTCTAAGTGAGCTATTCCGTTCTTCCCTTGAATATTAGCTATTGAGGTATGCTAAAAGTGCCTGTCAATCCCCATCTTGCTCCCAACAAGAACACAAGCAAAGTATTACAGCAAATCAAATAACAGTTTCCCAGCTCCTAAGCTTTAATTTTAGGTTAAATGCTTGTTTTGCAGAATTTGGGGTTGGGTCTGATCAAAACAGAACAGAGCTCCCGTTCCAAGGATGCTAGAATAGGAAAGACATGATTAAGACTGGGTAAGGGAATAGGACAGAAGCTTATTTATTAAAGCTAGAAACCAAACTCAAGGTCAGACAATCAAGAAGTCTCAACACTAAGTTCCACTACTTATATTGATTACTACAAATATAATAACTGTAATAATAAATACAATTAATGTGGGGTGCCTGGGTGGCTCAGTCAGTGGAGCATCCGACTCTTGGTTTCGGCTAGGGTCATGATCTTGCAGTCATGGGATCAAGCTCCATGCTGGGTTCTGCCCCTGGCAGTCTGCTTCAGAGTCTCTCTCCCTCTTCCTCTCCCTTTGCTCCTCACCCAACACACATGATTTCTCTTTCTAAAATAAATAAGCAAAATCTTTTTTAAAAATACAATTAATGCCATTTCGAACAGCTGAATTCAACACGCTGTCCAACCTTTGGGACACATATACTAATGTCTGTGCAGAGTACTGATATACCAGACAGAAGATATTTTAAACCTATTTGGTATTTTCAAGAGCTACTTTCATGCATCCTGGCTGTTTACTATAAATACTTTGGGATTCAACTTATTTATCACCTTCTGCAAAAACTTTCCCTATAGGCCTTCTCCTTCTCTCTGGTCAAGCGCCCATTTATATGTATTTATAGAATCATTCTCATTCAAAATATTTATAGAGAACTTCCTATGTAACAGGCACTGTGCTAGAAAATACAATAAATAAGAAAATACCTTGCCTTCAAGGATATTACAAGTAAATAAAGAGATATTCATTCAGTAAGTAACTGCACAAATTATTATTTAATTGTAAATATGATAAGTACTTGAAGCAAAACAGTGCACAATGATAGCAAAGTTCAGGAAGTCTATTCTGGTGTGAACAGAGGTGAGAAAAGGTTCCCTTGAGGAAATGTCACTGAAATTGAGACCTGATGAACGAGAAGGAAATATCAACTGAAAAAGTACAGTAAAGCACTCAAAAAGACCCCAGCTTATGTGAAAGTTCGAACACGGGAAGGGCCGTGGTGCCTTCTAAGAGGTAAAAAAGGGCTACTGTGGCTAAAAAGAATAAGTGAATAGGACTGGTTCAATATGAGCCTGGAGAGAAAGGCAGAAGCCAAATCATTCATAATAGACCATAATATCTTTGGATTTTATCCTCAAAGCAATGAGTTTAATGCAAGAAAGTGACATGATGAGAGTCTATTTTCAAAAGGTCAGTTAGGCTATCGGTAGAGACAGAATGGTTTAGAATCAAGGAAGAAAGACAATCATCAAATATTTTTTAACAACAAAGACATAAAAACTAACAAAATTATATAGAAATTCTGTAATTAAAAATTACTCAACAGCACAATGAGCTGATAGAAAAAAAGAATCAGCAAATTTTAAGATACATGAGTAAACATTACCCACTCTGAATAAAATTAAACAATAAAAAAGGGAGGGGGGACCAGACTAAGATACCTGTTGATACCATCAAGCTCACCAACATATACATAATGCAGTTCACGAAATAGAAAAGGGGGGAAAAGGGCAGAAAAAGGCAAAAAACTTCCCAAATTGACGCACATTGATCTACATATCCAAGAAGATCACCAAATACCAAGACTACAACACCAAGAAGGATAAACTCAAAGAGATCCACATCTAAACACATAATAGCCAAACTATCAAAAGCCAAAACAGAAAATCTTAAAAGAAGCAAAAGATAAACTCAGATTTTCTCCAAACTGATTTAAAGGATAAGTCCATTTAAACAATAATTATAAGACTACAGTGTAGAGCTTATATAAAAATGTAACATATATGATAATACTAGCAAGAAGATGTAAGAAGGGAAGAGAGCTATACTGAAGTGAAGTTACCAATATATTACTAGAATTCTGGTAATTTTACTCTGAAGTACAATATTTTAAGTTAAAGCACTTATTACCTTAATCTTCAGAAAAACCATTACGGAAAATAAAAAACTCAAAATGATACAGTCTACAAAAAAAAAGAGAGAGAATAAATGGTACACTAGAAAAAAATATGTACTTACCACACAAGAAGGCAGTAAAAAACAAAAAAGATAGAAGACATATACAAAATAGCAAAATGGCAAGCATATATCCAACCGCATTATTAAATACATTAAATGTATATGGATTAAACATGCCAATCGAAAAGCAGAGATTATACGGCTAGATTTTTTTTTTTAAAGATCCAACTGTATGGGGCGCCTGGGTGGCACAGCGGTTAAGCGTCTGCCTTCGGCTCAGGGCGTGATCCCGGCGTTATGGGATTGAGCCCCACATCAGGCTCCTCCGCTATGAGCCTGCTCTTCCTCTCCCACTCCCTCTGCTTGTGTTCCCTCTCTCGCTGGCTGTCTCTCTCTGTGTGTCAAATAAATAAATTAATTAAATATTTTAAAAAAAAAGATCCAACTGTAGCCTGTCTATAGGAAACACACTTTGATTCAAAGAAAGTAACAGATTGAAAGTAAACAGCTTTACTAATACCCAATAAAATAGATTTTTTTAAAGATTTTATTTATTTATTTATTCGACAGAGACAGAGACAGCCAGCGAGAGAGGGAACACAAGCAGGGGGAGTGGGAGAGGAAGAAGCAGGCTCATAGCGGAGGAGCCTGATGTGGGACTCGATCCCAGAACGCTGGGATCACGCCCTGAGCCGAAGGCAGATGCTTAACCGCTGTGCCACCCAGGAGCCCCCCCCCAATAAAATAGATTTTAAGAAAAACAAATGTCACTAGGGACAAAAACAGATACTTCATAATGTTAAAAGTTAAATTAGTCAGAAAGATATAACTGTTATAAACATGCATGCATCTAATAACGGTCCTAAAACAGAAGCAAAAACGGACAAAAATAAAAGGAGAATTTCAAGCTGAGTGAAAATGTAAGCAACATAATTAAAATTTCTGAGATGTAGCAAAAGCACTACTTAGAAGGACTTATAGCTTTAAAGACCTACGTTGAAAAGATCTCAAATCAATAACCTAAGCTTCCACCCTTAAGATGAAACAAATCTAAACAACGAAGAGGAAACTACACAAAAAGAATACAGAGGAAGAAGGAGAAACCGATTAGACAGAAAATTTAGAAAGAGAAAAACAAATGAAATCAAAAGTTGGTTCTTTGAAAAGATGAAATTGATATTTATCTAGACCAACTAAAAAAAAAAAACCAAAGACACCACAATCAAAATAATGAACATATCCATCACTCTCAATTAACAATTCTTCTTTTTAAAGATTTTATTTATTTATTTGAGAGAGAGAGCACGGCGGGGCAGGGGAGAGTCAGAGGGAGAAGCAGACTTCCCACTGAGCAGGGAGCCCAATGCAGGACTCGATCCCAGAACCCTGGGATCATGAACTGAACCAAAGGCAGATGCTTAACTGACTGAGCCACCCAGGCACCTCCCACTTTTTATTTTAAGTAGGCTCTATACCCAATGTGGGGCTTGAACTCACAACCCCAAGATCAAGAGTCACATGCTCTACCGACTCGGCCAGCCAGGGACCCTACAATTAACAATTCTTTATTTTGCCTTCATTTTTGAAATATATTTTCACTGGGTACAGAATTCACTTGACAGAATTCTTCTCTACATACATTAAAGGTGTTAACAGTCTTCTTGTTTGCATTGTTTCTGACAAGAAATCTGACATCATTCTCATCTTTTTTCTTCTATCTGTGTCTGCCTGCTTTTAATTTTAAGATTTTCTCTTTAACACTGGTTTTGAGAAGTTTGATTAGAATGTGCCTGGGTATAGGCTTTAATGTTTCTTATGCCTGGCGTTGTTGAGTTTCTTGGTCCTATAGAATATTTGCATCAAATTTGGAAAGCATTTTTCAGGCATTATTCACTCAAATAATATTCAGTCTCCTTCTTGCCCTCCCCTCTTCGGGGGTCCAATTACATGAAGAAAACTGTTCTATAGCCTACTGATGTTATTTAATTTTTTTGCTTGATCTTTTCATCTTTATTTCATTTTGGATAGTATCTATCGCTATGTCCTCCACTTGACTAATCCTTTCTTCTAAAATATCTAATCTGCCATTATTTTTCATTTCCCATACTGTAGCTCTCATCTCCAGAAGTTCAGTTTGGGTCTTTTGTAAATCTTCCATTGCTCTACTTAACTTTACATAATGAATACATTTCTACTAAGTTTTAAAGTCTTCATCCTTTCATTTTAACATCTGTGTCAATTCTGGGTGGGTTCTGAATGACAGATTTTTTTCCTCACTATGGGCCATATTTTTCCTGTTTCTTTGAATAAATGGTAATTTTTTATTAGATGCCAGCCATTGTGATTTTCCCTTATTAGGTGGTAGATATCTTCTTATTCCTACAAATATTAAGCTTTGTTCTAGAATACAGTTATGATTCTTAGAAGAAGCTTGATCCTTTTGGGTCTTGTTTCTGAGATTTGTTAGGGTGGGTCTGGAGCAAACTATTATTCCACAATAATGGTGTAAGACTCTTGAATATTCCACCTAATGCCACATGAAAGAGGTTTTCAAGACCACCTGTTAGGAATAGACACATTTCCAGCCCTGTGTGAGCACCCAGAATGTCTCCCCTAATCCTTTCAGTGGATCTCTCTCTCACCTTGAGTAGTTTCTCCACAGCCAGGCACTAATCACTACTCCATTAAGTATTCCAGGGGACACTGCAAATCTCTGTACAGCCATCTCCTCTCTAGATAAAATACCAGATATTAGGCAATGATCCTGCAAGCTCCAACTGTGAACTCTGTTTTGGTCTTGCTGGATTCAGCCCCATCTCCTCAATCTGCAGGTTTTGCCACAATTCATCTGCCTGCCTTCTTCTAAAGCCACAACCTGGAAACTCAAGACAGTAAACTGGGCAATCTTAAGACTCACCTTATCTGTTTCATGTCTCTCAAAAACCATTGTCCTTCACCATCTAATGTCCAGTGACTTGAAAACCACTGTTATATATACTTTGTCTGGTTTTTTAGTTTCTTCAGGAAGGAGAGTAAATACAGTCCCTATAAACCATCTTGGCCAACAGTAGAAATCCTAGTTTTTTTGTTTGTTTTGTTTTGTTTTGTTTTTATCCCCTTCACCTATTTCACTCATCCCCCTATCCACCCTCCCCTCTGTAACCATCTGTTTGGTCACTATATTAAGAGTCTGTTTTTTGGTTTGTCTCTTTTTTTTCCTTTGTTCATTTGTTTTATTTCTTAAATTCCACATATGAGTAAGTGGAAGTCCTAGTTTTAATGAGGCTACTGGAAATTTTTTAATTACATATGTGTGTCACATTTTACTTCTATAATACGGTGTTATTTTACACAGTCACTGAAATTATATAATGTTGAAATCCCCAAGAAAGTAGCGTAAGGAGGCTAAGAAGGCTGACAACCAAATCCCAATAAACTTCTACATTTAAAGGTCAAGTGGGGAAGAAGGAGCTGGCAAAGTAGACTTAAAAAGGTTAACCTAAGAATTAAAAACTAAGAAAAGCATGGTGTCATTGGAATAACAGGCAATTTAGGAAAGGAGAAGTTGTATGAAACGGTTAACTAAAGATTGTATACATGTAAGTTAACAAAAGAACATAAAGAATAAGAAACATTACTGAGAGTCCAGTTAAGATTAGTAACAATGAATTCAGTTTAGTTACCAGTCTGTCCAGAGTGTGTGGTTTCTTCCAACAGCACTCAGCTGCCCAGTTGTCTGCCTCTGTAAGCCAGAAATCATGGAAACATGGATACTCCAAAAACAAATGGATAAATTAATCCAGGGCTGGAGTTCTGCCAGGTAAATGTGATAAAAGATCAGAAGGGAGATTAAGGTATCTGCCAAAAGACTTTCTGAAATGATGGATCATGAAAACTAAGATAAATAGAGAAATGGAAGATAGCTGAGAGATGCTAAAGAGAAAAATGGAGGAAAGTAAAAAATAATGGAACTTTTTAAATTGTTTATTTACCACTCTTTCCCCCCTCAATATCTTCTAAGTGCTCATTAATTTTAGTGAGCATAATAGTCATCCATTAAAGTTTTGTTGAATGGAACAAAGTTGACCTGACTTTCTAGATCACACAATGCAAATCTACTGGATCACTTCATGTAAAAGGATTATTACCACGTACTGATGTCACATCTATGCTTCTTATTATTTATTCCTTCTAATCTTGCTTCTTGTTGCTTGGGCAAAGATGGGCCTTTCATTAATAGTATAAGTCAGGGCATTGTCCCCTATCCCTGCAAATAACCAACCAATCAACTACAACAAAAAATTCAATTTGGAGTTCTTTTTTCTAATCTCTGCTTTTATTTGTCCTGAGTACCCAACATCTTTGTTCTTTATTGCCCTACAGTGTACTTTTCTTTTGTAGGGGAATGGGTTATCACTGAAATGGACTCAATCAAGGTAACTATTTTACAACACAATTTAATCGTATTTGTGAGCTTTTAACTCACAGCCAATAAAATAGATATGTTTTCATTAATCAGAAAAATTTAATAACATCTCATACAGATCAAAAATCAATTTAATCATAAGTAGTTATGACTGTTCAATAATACAGAATGACTATACTGTAATGATTGGTTAACTACCCAAAAAAAGACAGAGACTACTATAAGATGGTGTCCTACAAACAAAAGATAGTCATGTAATAGAAAGTATCACGAAGTCCTCAATTAATTTTTTGAATGTAGCAAGCATTCCCATTTCAAGGCGCTATTTAAAATGATTAAATAGGCAGAGTAGCCTGGCCATAAAGAAAGCCTCAACAAATTTCAAAAAACTGAAATCATTCAAAATTCTTTGAACACCATGGAATTAAGCTATAAATCAATAACAGGAAGATAACTAGAAAAATCCCAACTGCTGGGAAATTAAGTAGTATGTTTATGATGCTTAGAAATATATTACTCAGAAGTAGACAGACTAATGGACCCCTAAAAATGGCTATGTCCTAACCCAGGAACCTGTAAATAAATTACTTAACTTGGCTAAAGTGACTTTACGAATGTGATTAAGGTTAAGAATCTTGAGATGGGGCAATTATCTTGGATTATCAGAGTAGGCCCAACCAAATCACATCAGTCCTTAAAATCAGGTAGCCTTTCCTTGCTGAGAATCAGGGTGAGACCTAACTAGGAAAGAATGGTCAAAGGGATATAACACTGCTGACTTGGAAGATGAAGCAGGCATGCAGGCAGCCTCTAAAAGCTGGAAAAGACAAGGAAACAGATTCTCCCCTAAAAGTCTCTGGAAAGGAATTCAGTCCTGCCCATAACTTGATTTTTAGCCTAGTGAAACTCAGGTCAGATTTCTAACCTACAAAACCATAAAATAATAAATTTGTGTTGTAAATTTATGGTAATTTGTTACAGCAGCATAGAAAACTAATGGGACCAAAAAAAATATTTTTAACTGCTAACAATGAAGATATGACATATCTAAACCTATGGAATGTATCTAAAGCAATACTTAGTGGGAAATTTATAACCTTAAACATATAGAAAAAAAGGCCAAAACTCAAAGATGAAAGCTCCTAATTCAAAAAGTAAACATCAGACCTAAAGTTAAGTAGGAGGAAAATAAATAGAAATCCATAAAATAGAAAAGTAACATGCAATAGTATAAATAAATATTCTAACATTAATAAAACTAGTAAATCCTTAATATGACTAATTAAGAAAATACAGTAAGTTACCAACATCAGGAAAAATCCAACAGAAATCAAAGAGATAGATACTATAAATAATTCTACAATCAATAAGTATGAGGGTTTGTGCCAAAAGGAAAGGCAACGAAAGCAAAAATAAACAAGTGGGACACCAAACTAAAAAGCTTCTGCACAGCAAAGGAAACCATCAACAAAATGAACCTACCAAATGGGAGAAAATATTTGCAAACCGTATATCTATATAAGGGATTAATAACCAAAATACTTAAGGTACTCATCCAACTCATTAAAGACAAAAAAAAAAAAAGATTTAAAAATGCACAGAATCTAAATATACATTTTTCCAAAGACATTCTGATGACCAACAGATACATGAAAAGGTGCCCCATATCACTAATCACCAGAAAAATGCAAATCAAAACAACAATGAGAAATCACCTCACACCTGTAAGAGTGGCTGTTATCAAAAAGACAAGAGATAAAAGGAGTTTGCAAGATGTGGAGAACAGGAAACCCTTGCACATTATTGGTGGGAATATAAATTGGTGCAGCTACTACGGAAAACAGTATGGAGGCTCTTCAAAAAATTAAAAATAGAACTACTATAATTCCCAGCAAGTCCACTTCCAGGTATTTATCCAAAGAAAACAAAAACACTTAAAAAGATATCTGCAACCCCATGTTCACTGTAGCATTATTTACAATAGCAAAAAAAAATAGAAACAACCAAAATGTCCATCAATGGATGAAAGAATAAAGAAAGTGTGGTACACACACAAACACATACATACGCACATGCAGGAATATTACTCAGCCACAAAATACAAGGGACTCCTGCCATTTGCAACAATATGGATGAAACTTGAAGGCATTATGCTAAGTGAAATAAGTTATACAGAGAAAGATAAGTACTGTGTGATCTCACTTATATTTAGAATCTATTAAAAAAAAAAAAAAAAAAAGCTCACAGCCACAGAGCCAAAGCTCATGATTGCCAGAGGGAAGGCGGTGGCAGGTAGGCAAAATGAGTTAAGGGAGTCAAAAAGTATAAACTACTTCCAGTTATAAACTAAATAAATCTAAGGGGTATAATATACAACATGGTGTCTGCAGTTAATAATACTGTCCTGTGTATTTGAAAGTTATGTAGAGAATATATCTTAAAAGTTCTGATCACAAAGAAAAAAATTTGTAATTGTGTGGTGATGGATGTTAGCAAGACTTACTGTGATCATTTTGCAATATATAAATATATCAGATCATTACATTATACACCTAAAACTAAAATAATGTTATACACCAATTGTATCTCAATAAGAATAATGAAATAAAGTAAAGGAGCAGAGAAAAAAATTAATTAATTTGACCATTTGTATGAAACAAATTCTTTGAAAAATACAACTTACCAATAAGTTGATAAAAGAAAAAATACATACAATTTTAACAGGTGGATATCTATTAAAGAAATTAAACCCAGTATTAAAGCCCTTTCTCTAAAAGTGTTCTTAAATTTGTTAAGTATGATACTGGCATTGTGGATATGGAAAAGAATGACCTTATTTTCTAGAAATGTCTATTACATAAAGGTCAAAGCCATGGTGTTTATAATTTACTTTTAATTCCATAGATATGTTTGTAACATATGTGTGTGTGTGAATATAGATAGATAGATAAGACAACAACTATGAAAAATAAAAACATGCACATAAATCTTAGCAACCAAGCCCAGTGATATATAAAAAAGATACACTGCAACCCAGTAGGTTTATTTCAGGAATGCAAAGGTTACTGAACATTAAAAAAAACACTAAGTGTGGAATCTCAAGTCTGGAGGATAATCATAGCCACCCAATTTCAAATCTCCCCACATAATCTCTCAAAACCAAAAAACAAAACTAATGAAAAAACTGGGGGAGTAAATAAAACCACATATGACCCACACCTTGAGCATTACTAAGAAAAGAATACCATGACCTTCAGATTATCTGTAAATAGAGAAATAAACCAAATTACAACAGAGCTCCAAGGGCCCCACTATTGCAGGCCCATGAATGTAGAAACCAGAGAAGAAAGAGCTTAACAACAGAGCCCTGAAAAAAGTATACAGGGGTACACGGGACTTAAAGAACAGAAGAAAAACAAAAGAAAACATAAACACCCCCAGAAAGAGAAAGTCCAATTAAATACCAAAATACAAAACATAAACTGGGACTTGGTAGCTTGAAAACACAGGGTATAAATATAAAGAAAGACTTGAGTGCGAATGGAACCAAAGTGAGAGCCTTGGTAAAGAAAGCTTTTCTTCTGGGGAAGAAACAGACCCTATATAGAAACAGGCATGATGTAAAAGCAAAGGGAATAATGGAAATGAGAGGAGAAAGGTAAGGAGCCTATAAAAACAAAAGAGAAACACCAACCACTCCGCCATCATCATCCATAAAAGAAAGTGCACAGGAGAGGGGTGAATGGACAGAAGAGGACATAAACTGGAACCACACCCACACAAGAAGTAAAACTAGAAAAAGGCAGCTCTCATGCAATCAGTGCTATTAGAGATCAAGACAGCAATCACCTCTGGAGAGGTAGTAATTGGAAAGGAACAGAAGGAAGCTTCAAAAGTGCTAGTCAAGTTCTATTTGCTAATCCGGATACCGGTAACGTAAGTGTGTTTCATGTGTGAAAATATATCAACCTATATACTTACAATATGTACTTTTCTGTATATTCAATTCAATTCAAAGTAAAAAAAAAAAAAAAAAGATACGCTTGTTCCCTACAGAATCTAAGAAACATATATGAAAAAACATATAAACAACCATGGCAGGGGGAGAAAGCATAAGAGGGATAAGTGTGGGGTTAGGAAGGGTAAGGGGAGGATGACATTTTAATTTTGTTTTGTTTCTGCCTAATAACCCTTTCTCATTTTGGTCTACTCCCCTCACATTCTATCGCTATGTTGTTCAGTTCATGTGGTTCATTAGACATAGTTCTGCCCACCTTTGAAGGGATGAGTCAATACCCTATACCTAATTAGGTTATTCCTCGCTAAGAAAAACAAGGTGAAGGCATGTGACCCATGCTTTTACAGGAGCTAGGGGGAAAACACCCTCTTCCTCTAGAACTCAAAGGAAAAAGCCTCTGTAAACCTATAGCTGCTGGGGGTTATCTTTCACACCACCTGGAAATAAATGTAAATCAAATAAAGGGGACTGAAAGTACAGGCCAAGTATAAAGATAAGCAAACAGGCATAGAAACCACATGACACTTCTAACACCTGAATCTAGCCATATGTAACTACTCATTTATGTGGGCTAAAACACTTTCTATGTGAGCTTCTTTGGGTTGGTTTTGTTAGCCTGTAACTGAAAGAATCCAGTATAACACAAAATTTGAAAGGACTGATCTGAGTAGAGGATAATTTAAAAAGCAACTCTCTCTTCATTTGTGAACATCACAGCTAGAGAATCGAAAGTCTTCTCTTAGTCCATTCTGGCTGAAAGAACAGAATACCACGGAACTTAGAAATTTCTCTCTCACAGTTCCAGGGGCTCAAAGGCCAAGAACAAGACTCCAACAGATCTGCTATCTGGTGCTGGCTTCCTCACTGATGGCTATTCTCACTGTGCCCTCACATGGTGAAAGGAACAAAGGAGCTCTCTGAGGTCTCTAATGGGCCCTAATCCCATTCATGAGGGCAGAACCCTCAAGGCCTAATCATCTCCCTAAGGCCTCTCCTCCAAACACCATCACACTAGGGATTAGGTTTCCATATGAATTTTGGGAAGACACATTCAGTCTATAGTATCTTCTCCCTGAACCTATGAAATAGTTTCTTCTGAGAGCACTGCATTTAGTACCTCCTTTTTCCTGTTACAGACCCTTCCTAGATAATTAAAGAAAGAAAGAAAGAAAAAAGCAGGGTAATGATGGGGACAGGAAAACAGAATAGGTGACATATAATTACTCTCAAATGTCTATTTTTAAAATCTGAGTTTTACTGTTTTAAAATGCTTTCTTCTAGCCAGTTTCAAAACAGTTAAGATCTAAAAATTCCTCAACTAAAGCAATTTATTGAATTACAATTTACTGAATTATAGTGATGAGCATAGGTGTTATTTTAAAACAGAAAAGGCAGGGCACCTGGGTCGCTCAGTTGGTTAAGCGTCTGCCTTCAGCTCAGGTCATGATCCCAGGGTCCTGGGATTGAGCCCCGCATCAGGCTCCCTGCTCAGTGGGGTGTCTGCTTCTCCCACTCACTCTATCTCTGTGCACACTCTCTCTCTCTCTCTCTCAAATAAATAAGATCTTTAAAACAGAAATGGCAGTGGAAAACTTTCATAAAAAAAATTCTGAATTTGTTTAGTACTGCTCTTTGAAAAGTAAAATGGCAATTTACAGATTAAGATGGACAAGCAGGTTCACACTTCAATGAGCAGCCTATCTTTTCCAACTATATTACAGTGATGAACCTAATATTCAAGAGATAACTAAAAGCACAATTAGGTTTAAATATAAGATAAAAATCTCTGTGGCATGTGGGATTTATTCCAGGAATGCAAAGGTGGTTTAATGTAAAGAAAACCAATGTAATATATCATATTAACAGAATAAAGGGGGGAAAAAAACACATGATCATCTCAACTGAAGCAGAAAAAGCATTTAACAGAATCTAACACTCTTTCATAATAAAACCATCCAGAATACTAGGAATAGAAGGGAACTTCTTCAACATGAAACAGGGCATCTATGAAAAACTAATAACTAACATTGTATCATACTCAATGGAGGGGGACTTGGGTGGCTCAGATGGTTGGTTAACCATCAGACTCTTGGTTTAAGCTCAGGTCATGATCTCAGGATCATGAGATGGAGCTCTGCACTCGGTGGGGAGTTTGCTTGAGATTCTCTCTCTCTCTCTCTCTCTCCGTATCCTACTGCCCTTCCCCCCAGTCACACTCTTTCTCTCTCAAATAAATAAATCCTTTAAAAAAATATATCATACTCAATGACAAAAGATGGCAAGCTTTCCCCCAAACTCCAGAACGAGCCAAGATGCCTCATCTCCTTTGCAGAGATGGGTAAGTAACCTCTACCAAATTAGGTTATTCCTTAGCTAGAAAAACATGGTGAAGGCATGTGACCAATTCTTTTACTGAAGCTACTGAACATTTCACTGGAAGTCCAAACCAGAGTATTAGGCAAGAAGAAGAGATAAAAAGGAATCCAACTTGAAAAGGAACAAGACTACATCTATTCACAGAGAACATAATCTTATAGAAATCTCAAAGAATCCACCAAAAAACTACTAGTTAATAAATGAATTCAGCAAGTTGCCACATACAAGATAAAAACACAAAAATTAGTGTGTTTACATACCAGGAATGAACAATCCAAAAAGAAAATTAATGAAACAATTCTAATTACAATAATGTTCAAAAGAATAAATACCTAGGAACAGATTTAACCAAGGAGGTGAAAGGCATACACTGAAAATTACAAAACACCACTGAAAGAAATTAAAGAAGATCTAAATAGATGGAAAGACATCCTGTGCTCATGGATTAGATGACATTCTTAAGACGGCAATACTCCCCAAGTTTATTTACAGATCTAATGCAATCCCTACCAAAATTCCAACAGCCTTTTGGGCAGAAACAGAAAAAATGATTTTCTAAAAGGAAAAAGAAAAACAATAAAAAAAATAAATAAAACATCAACTATAACATTTTTTTAAAAGGTGATTTTTCAGCTCTCCCTGGGCACAGCCATACTTTGCGGCGACATGGCTACGCGCCAAGAAGGTTGGAATCTTGGGTAAATACAGGACCTGTTATGGTGACTCCTTCAAGATAATGGTGAAGAAGACTGAAATAAGCCAGCACGCCAACTAAGTGCACTTGCTCTTTCTGTGACAAAACCAAGATGAAATGACGAGCTGTGGGGCTGTGGCATTGTGGCTCTTGTGTGAAAACTGTCGTCAGTGGTGCCTGGACCCACAGCACCACTTCTGCCATCACAGCAAAGTCTGCCATCAGAAGACTGAAGGAGTTGAAAGACCAGCAGAAGCTCCACCATTTGAAACACTGCTAGCCTACAACAAATGGGTTAACTTATTTAACAAAACTACTTTGGCTTGTTGTTAAATTTATTAGCTAGATCTTTTGATTTTTGTTGCATTAATTTTACTTTCTCAAAAGACAGAAATTAAAAGTCCTTCTCATTTTCATTGAAAAAAATAAAAGATGATTTTCAGTTTATACAGAGAGTTGTAAGGGGACCCAAAAAAATCAAAATAAGATTGAAAAAGAACAAACTTCTCAAAGAGGATCATAAGTCGAAACAGCTAGAAGCCAATGCATTAGAAGACAATATGATTACACCACCACTACCTATTAAAATTACAGATTTGGGGAGCACCTGGGTGGCTCAGTTGGTTAAGTGTCTGCCATCAGCTCAGGTCATGATACCGGAGTACAGGATGAAGCCCCACATTGAGCTTCCTGCTCAGCGGGGAATCTGCTTCTCCTTCTGTACCTCCCCCTACTCATGCTCGCTCTCTTTTGCTACCTTTCTCTCAAAATAAATAAAATCTTTAAAAAATAAATAAACTGAAATTACAGCTTTTGGTGTTGTTAGACTTAAACTATACCATACTTCATAGTGAAGTGGGCAATCCCAAAGGAAGCGGGCTAGACAATATTTTCATATTATCTTCGGAGTTAACAAACAGAATAAACAAGTCAAATTTTTATTTTTGAAGTTATACATTTTCACTTCTGAAATTCAGCAATAAGAAACCATGTGACTGCCTTCCCTTTATCAAACATAAATTTACTACTATCCTTCTCTTATATCCATCCATTCTAAATCAAACAAGTATATACTTGGGTTTCTTAATAATTGAGTCACTTTTATTCAAAGCAATAAATCAATGACTCAAATTGCCTTTTACAGTACTTGAGTATATATCATTATGAATGCACAGAGACTAACCATATTCATAGAGTCTGGACACGTTCTAGAACCAACCCTACAATTCTAAGCTAGTCTAAGTGACTCAAAGGAAACCTAGAAATACAGGTGGGTTTGTGGTCTCCCCAGAAATTCTATTCCTCATTGTGAGAAGGGGAAAGAGAATAGTCAACACCCAGTAAGAGACCCAGAATGATGCACTCCTCAACACACAAGGTCACAGTTTTTTAAATAAGTCTGGACATCTCTTAGCACATATATGACCAGGGATGGCGTAAACTAAGAAAAATGGCTTTGTATTGTTTATGATACCATTTACTAGGATGAAAATTGCAGAGGATTGTCTGCATCTCTTAGCTGAGTAGTAACATCAGAAATAGTCCCATTGGTCTTAAAAATATCATCAAGATGATCAAAGAAAACTTAGATATCAACAACATCCAGGAATGCTTTTCAATGTGAGATTTATAATGTACGCACAAGATTTAAACAGAAACAGAGAGAGGAGGTCATCACTCAATTCTATATTTTTATTTAAAAACCATTCTATATTCACTATCACAATACCTAGTACATACTACTAACTGAAGCTTGTTGAAAGCTCAACTGGGTGGATAGATGGCTGAATAAGCAAATAAACAAAAGGAAGGAAAAAGAACAAATAACAAAATAGAGTTTAAAATATTTTATATTCTCTGAAGACTTGTAATCTTCTCCATTTTAAAAAGCTACTCTAATTAGGGAAGAAATGTATGAGAAATAACATGGCACAGTGAAAACAAGACAAGACTTGAACTCAGAAAGACCGAGATTTAAATCTTAGACGAAACTCTTAGTGGTTTGCATTGTGGAGCAAATTGCTTACTTCATACAAGTCTTAGTTTTCTCTACCTATAAAATGGGGATTACAGTATCTACCTTACAAAGACAATAAACCAGCAATTTTGGCACCTAGAACAAACTAAACAAAACCAGTTCTCCAATCAACTCTGTAATTCATAATGCAGCCCACAGATGGGTGTTACTAACAATGCTCGCCATCTGGTAGCTTCCTGTTTTAAATAATTATTCTTGCTAACTAGGTGCCAAGCTTCTAGAATCATTACATTAAATGTTTGCACCCTCTAAATTCTGGTGTCCTTAGACAAAGCCCAGTATGACCAGCCATAACTCAGATTATAGGTTTGTTCTGAGGGTTAAAAATAAAGTTAAGAAAAACCCTGTGTACAGTGACAGGCATAATAGACAATAAATTCTTGTTACTTAAATATTTTACTAATACCTTTATGTCATCCATTTGCCACTCTACATTCTCACTATTATTCTAATAAACCCACACTGAGAATATAGATTAATCATATCAGGCCACTGCAGAAATATATACACAAGACAGAAGTGAAGGATATGTATTCAAAGATTCCAGTTGATTCCTTCAATCTTGGTTTTTGGATTTTCTATCTTAAACACATAAAGACTTGATGACTGAGAAGAGTAGACGGTACCTTAACTTCAAGAGCCATTCCTAGATTGAGGAAATAGGTGGAAGTCTCAGGTTCAAAACGAAGATTCAAAGTTACCACTATCAGGGTATGCTTCTTCTCTGTTGGATGGGCAAAGAGAACTGCTGCTATTGTGTTCTGCCTCTATTCTCAGCTGTGCAAACACCAATTAAGTAAGAAAAACATCAAGCCATCTTTATCAGATCTACAAATAACGCAGATAAACTCATTTAGGATGAATAGTTTAGTTAGAATGAATAGTTAGTATTTAGAGTAACAAAATTTCCCAAATGGTAAGAACCCTGTATAAAGCACTCCTACTTAGCTCTGGAAAATCATTTTCTCTGGATTATCAGATAACCAGAAATAATGATTTTATTATAAAGCATTATCAAACCAAACCAAGGTCACAGATAACAATTCTATTTTCTTTTTTTTCCCCCCACAGGCAACCATTCTTATAGCAAGAGTTATATTAAAATGATGCAGAGGTATTACTGGTTATAGTGATGTTTCAGTTACAGCTTTACTACACTAAAACAAACTTTCCCTAAGAAAACATCTCTTCTACTCATAAATGTCAAGTCAGCTCACAAGCTAGAGTCCCAATTAAGGAATGAATCCATCATACTCTACATTACACTCAACAGTAATTAGCTGAAAGCTTTTCCTCTAAGATCAGGAACAAGACAATGATGCCCATTCTTACCACTTGATTCAACATAGTACTAGAAGTCCTTGTCAGAGCAATCGGACAAGAAAAAGAAATAAAAGGCATCCAAATCAGAAACGAAGAAGTAAACAGTCTCTATTTGCAGATAGCATAATATTATATACAGAAACCCCTAAAGACTCCACCAAAAAACTGTTAGAACAACAGATGAAATCTGTTACAAAAAGAAATTGAAGACAAAAATAAACGGAAAAATATTACATGCTCATGGACTCAAAAAATTAATATTGTTAAAATGTCCATACTACCCAATGTCATCTATAAATTCAATGAAAACCCTATCGAAATTTCAATGACATTTTTCACATTAAAAAAAAATCCTAAAATTTGTATGGTACCATAAAAGACCCCAAATGGCCAAAGCAACCCCCTGAATAAAGAATGAAGCCAGAGGCATCACAGTTTCTGATTTCAAACTATATTACAAAACTACAGTAATCAAAACAGTATGGTATTGGACACACGGATCAATGGGATAAAACAGCACAGAAATAAAACCACACATACACAGTCAATTAATTTATGAGAAAGGAACCAAAAATATACACTAGGGAATGAACAGTCTCTTCAATAAATGGTACTGACAAAAATAAACTACATGCAAAAAAATAACACAACCCCTATCTCACACCATACACAAAAGTTAACTCAAAACAGATTAAAGACCTGAACATAAGATCTGAAGCCATAAAATCCTAGGGGAAAAAAAACAGGACGGTAAGCTTTCCTGGCATGATTTTTTGGATTTGACACCAAAAGCAAAGGCAGCAAAAGCAAAAATAAACAAGTGGAACTACATCAAACTATAAAGGTTCTGCATAGCAAAGGAAACCATCAACAAAATGAAAAGGCCATCTACCAAATGGGAGAAAATATTTGCAAATCACATATCTGATAAGAGGTTAATATCCAAAATATATAAAGAACACATAATCTAACATCAAAAAACCCCTAAACGATTTGATTAAAAAATGAGCAAAGGAATTGAAAAGATATGTTCACAAGACATAAAAATGCCAAACAGGTACATGAAAAGGTACTTAACATCACTCATCATCAGGGAACTCCAAATCAAAACCACAACTAGCTATTACCTCACACCTGTTAGAACAACTACCATCAAAAAGATAACAGATAACAAGCGTTGGCCAGGATGCAGAGAAAAGAGAACTCTCATACACTGCTGGTGGAACTGTAAATTGGCGCAGCTGCTATAAAACATAGTATGAAGGCTCCTCAAAAAATTAAAAATAGAACTACCCTATGATCCAGCAATTCCATTTCTAGGTATACATCTGAAGGAAACAAAAACCTAAGTACCCACTGATGACTGCATGGATAAAGAAAATATGATATATGAGTGTATCCATACACACACACACACACACACACACACACGAATACTATTAGGCACAAAAAAGAAGGATATCCTTCCATCTGTGACATGAATAGACCTTGAAGTCATTATGCTAAGTAAAACACATCAGACAGAGAAACAAATGCTAAATGATCTCACTTATGTGTAGAATCTATAAAGAACCAAACTCATAGAAGAGACTGGTGTTTACCAGAGGCAGGGGTAGGGGATGGGTAAAGTGGGTGAAGGCAGTCAAAAGGTATGAACTTCCATTTCTAAGATTAATGAGTTCTGTGGACGTAATATACAACATGGAGACTATAGTTTAAAAATACTGTATCAGGGGCGCCTGGGTGGCGCAGTCGTTAAGCGTCTGCCTTCAGCTCAGGGCGTGATCCCAGCATTCTGGGATTGAACCCCACATCAGGCTCCTCCACTAGGAGCCTGCTTCTTCCTCTCCCACTCACCCTGCTTGTGCTCCCTCTCTCACTGGCTGTCTCTGTCAAATAAATAAATAAAATCTTTAAAAAAAAAAATACTGTATCATATATCTGAAAGTTGATAAAAGAGTAGATCTTAAAAGCTCTCATCACAAGAAAAAAAAAGACATAATTATGTGAGGGGAAGGATGTTAACTAAACTTACTATGGTAATCATTTCACAATATATACATGTTATCAAATCATGTTGCACCTTTAATACAATGTTATATGTCAATTATATCTCAATAAAACTGGGGGGAAATTTTTTTAAACCAATAATGTCCATACATCTGTTAGGTGGGGTGACTGGTACACTTTTAAATACCGACCAAAAGCACTGCCCTGACATTACATTGGACACATAGTTAAAAGTATAACCATAAGGACTAAAACAAAGATTATTTTACATATTGGTTAAAAATTAGAATTCTGTGATTATGGTTCCCACAGTTTGTATGAAAAAAATTGATCACATTATGAATAAACAATAAAAGGCTAAAAGCAATGAGTCAAGTATAATTTTTTGGATTTGATGGCACACTGACCAACAAAAACCAATCCATGGCAGGAATGGATATTGTCGTTTCAGAAAGAGAGGCATATGTTAAATGGGAAAAACATGTTTAAATGGTAAAATTCCTAGAGATAGTGGTCTAGTAGATTTGGTATCAAGTTCTAGTGAGAAATAATTCACCATCATATCACAAAGTAACTAACTAAATGATATTATTCTGTTATTTGCTGATATGCATCCATAATTCTCATTTTGAAATAAAGATTTTTATTTTTCTGGTGCCATCAAGTGGTAACATTATGAAGTGCTCTAAATTTAAATGCAAATAACTTTTAGACAGAAAAATATCACGCTGATGTATCCATGTCAATTAAACACAAGTGATTTTTTAGCACACAATTATCTAAAAAGAAAAGGAAAAGTATCAGAGCTAAATGCAACTTATCTCGATATTAAATTCCCAACCCAAAATGAGAGTTAAGACAAAGAAGAAAAATGTGTAGATCTTTAAAGACCAGAATGCTCTACTGGCAAACAAAAAACCCTAATTGACCATGACATTGCTTGAGAAACAAAAATTTGTATCAAAATAATGTATCAGTCAAACCATGAGAAATGCTCTCTCTGAAACTCCATTAACATGGCAGTAGGGGCGCCTGGGTGGCTCAGTCATTAAGCGTCTGCCTTCCGCTCAGGGCGTGATCCAGCCCCACATCGGGCTCCTCCGCTGGGAGCCTGCTTCTTCCTCTCCCACTCCCCCTGCCTCTCTCTTGCTGGCTGTCTCTCTCTGTCAAATAAATAAATAAAATCTTAAAAAAAAAAATGGCAATAAAATAACTATGTTTAAGGCAAAAGCCCAAAAGGACAAAGAGATTAAGAGAGAAGACTGCAGCAACATTTTACAAGCTAGAGAACAGATGGCTGAGTGGTTATTGACTTGGGAAACTCAAGGAGGCTGCCTGACTTACATGACACTGTAAATCTCTCCAAAAGTTTGGGAACTGGTAGCACTGGGTAGCTGTGGAAATCAGAGTAAGGGCTAAAAACAAGAGAATGAGTCAGAATTCTGGTTAAAAAGCACTGATGCCATGACACCCACTCCCTCTTCAGTCCATGCAGCCAAGTATTCATCTTATACCACACTAGAAGACCGAAAGTTCATACTCTAATAAAAAAGAAAACTGGACAGGACACCAAGCATAGTGACGGGGGAAGTGTTACTGCTACAGGAGACTATGGTCTTCTGAATGGCACTAACAAGTCAAAGGTCACAGAACAACAGTAAAAATGATTTTCTGGAAAGCATCCAATTGGCTGAAGGTCCTATCAACATTGGATTAATGTGTCTGAAAGTCACATGACTAACTAAGGTTATGCTTCACACTCTTTCTATAAGAAAAAGACAAATGACTAAAAAAAAATCTGAAGCTTAAAAAAAAGTCAAGTCCTACTAACAGACATTCAGAAACATTCAGCTCCCACATCACCCCAGTAATTAGCTGAGAATGTAGGACAACTAACAACAGAAGAGTAGGCAAATCAAGAGCCTTTACGTTTCATATCCTCTCTTCAGGCCAGCACGAGTAAATGCACTAAAGAATCTCGGCAAATACTTCAGAGAGAGGTGAAGGCTGGTGAACACTAGCCATGTCAGAAAAAACAGATTATTATTCATACAAGAGACATGGAGATTTCATTTTTTTAAAACTTGTTGGGTTAATTGATCAAAGTAGAGAGTTAAAGCAGCTCTGATACTGCCTTCCATTCATATAATTGAAAGTATATACCCAAATGTAGGTCGTTTTTTTTTTTTAAGAGAGAGAGAGAAAGAGAGAACACATGTGAGCAGAGCTGGCAGGGAAGAGGGAGACAGAGAATCCTAAGCAGGCTCCATGCCCAGCACAAAGCCTAATGCGGGGCTCAATTTCAAGACCCTGAGATCATGACCTGAGTCGAACGCTTAAATGACTGAGCCACTTACACAACCCCAAATGCAGGTCATGTAATCTTCAGTAATTTCTCATTTTCAGTCTTGTTTTTACAGAAGATTATATGCAAAGTATATTTATAAATATATACTTTTCTTTGCAGACACCAACATAAAAACATTCCAAAACATATTAATACAGATAAAATTGTACCTTGAACACCTTCTAGGAGTAAATCAACTCCTTTCCTATAAAAATTGGAAGCAGCTTCATAGTCTTCTTCTTCTTCTTTTTTTAAAGCCAGCTTTATTAATTCTCCTGCTTTCTCCAAATAATCTCTCTTGCCAAGCTTGGATTTTAAACTGCCAGGAAAGAGGCTGCGACTTTCCCGTTCTTCTTCTGGTTTGTTCTGTTCGCTGTCAGAAGCAACAGCCCCTAGTGCTGAAGGATCCGAAGAAAGATTGGGACCAAAAGTTCTAATGGGAGAATTTTGATTGGAAGCCATTCCATCATCTAACTCAGCAAGAGAATCCACATCAACAGTAAGAGATATCAGATCACTGTCGCTGGAGAAACCTAGAAACATGATCACAATAGTAAATAGATATTAAATTAAGAATCAGCCAAAAAGAATACAAATCATGCTGACTATTCATTTGTTCATACTATCCAAGTCGATTAGGAAGGCTGTCATTGCCTGATAGAGACTGGTGCCTAGCAATTTGTTTCTGCTTACTTCATTCATGTCTGCACTCAATGTAAGCTCTCGAAGCCAATCTCCTTTGCCTTAATTATCACAGTAAAACTGAAGGCAACTCTTTATCTAGACTTGTTGTCAAAAAGAAGAGCCTTTACCCCAAGATCTTGTAACAACATCATTATGATAAATGGAAAAGAGTAAGAGCTTCAGGATAAGACAAAAACAAGTGCTTGGATCCCAGCTCTTAAAAGTTACTGTGGGACCAAGAGCAAGTCACTTAATGTTACTTATTATGCAGGACTTTAAATGAGGAATAGAGTTAATGCATATAAAGCATAATAGACTTATCATTCAATTACAACTATTATAGCAATTATATAATCATTATTTAACTATTATACAATGTACCCTCACAGAGGTGTGCTTTTAGATAATCATCCATATCTGGAAAATGTATGCCATTTAGTTGTGGGGTTTTTTTTAAAGGACTAAATTTTTAGAAATCTTTCTTTCAATCTTTTCCACAAGCTTTTAGAGAGAGCTTTGATCTATATATGTCTCTTAGTTTTCTGACAGAAAATGAATAAACAGGTGTTTTGAAATATTCAGCAATGAAAACTTTCTCCTATTTCATAGAGCTGACTTCATGGTAAATGAGCATGAAGTCTTAGGATCTCCCTTTATATTCTTAAAATAATTGAGAGTCTCAAAAAACTTTTGTTTTTATGGATTATACCTATAAATATTTACCAATCTTAATATTTAAACAGACTAAAAATTTTTTAATTAAACACTAAAAACCATTATATGTTAACATAATTTTTATTAAAAATAACTATATTCTTGGGGCATCTGGGTGGCTCAGTTGGTTAAGTGTCTGCCTTCAGCTCAGGTCACGATCTCCGGGTCCTGGGATCAAGCCCTATGTCGGGCTCCCTCCTCAGCGAGGAGTTTGTTTCTCCCTCTCCCTCTGCCTCTCCCCCCACCAGCTCATGCACTCTCGCTCTCTTCTCTCTGAAATGAATAAATAAATAAAATCTTTCAAAAAAAAAAAACAAACTATATTCTCCAAAACGAAAAAGTATTTAGGAAGAGAAGTGACACTGTTTTAAATTTTCACAAATCTTCTTAACAGAAGGTGACTAGATCTCATATCTGATCCCTCACTCAATCTGTTGTCATGTTATTTTGGTCGAAAGATTTGAGGAAAATCTCACATAGATGTGTAATGAAAATGGAGTGAATATTTTAGTAGCATTCTCGAATATTTACAGACATTATTTTTTGAAACTATACCAAAACTTGACAAGTGGTAGTTTCTTAAGGCTTAGTTGCTATGTAGAATATAAATTCTTATCAGTGAAATTTCTATTTCTGTTACATTCAAATCCATTGGTCTGTCTTGCACACTGAATGGCTCTTTTATCTGTGCCTGGATTTGTAACATCACACACTGGACATTTTCAAAGTACTGGTTCCCCGAGTTATACAGATCTTGCAAATACTGACAAATTTCATTATTACAATATTCCCCCCAAAATCACATTTGTTATTATCATCATCAATCTCATCAGAATATTCTTTAGACACTAAGAAACTGTCAAGCTCAAAGTAGCAGGTATGAGTTCTCCAAAATTCAGGCATCTGGCTGGCTCAGTTGGCAGAGCTTGTGACTCTTGATCTCAGGGTCCTGAGTTTGAATCCCATGCTGGGTGTAAAGATTTAAAAAAACAAAAACAGAAACAAAAAAAAAAGTTCTCTAAAATTCAAATTTGGAATTGAAAACTCACATTTTCTCACTGGCAACAAATACTGTCAGTCATTTTCCCTAAAGTGTCAGCTCACTTTGTTTGCTTTTGAAAAAATATTTGCCAAATACCCAAGTCTGAATGACAGTTTGTCTGTCAATGGTCCTTTCAAGCAAGACCTCGATGTGAAACAGGAATCCATCAAACTCATAGAGGAGAACATAGGCTGCAACCTCTTTGACATTGGCCACAGCAACTTTTTTCATGACACATCTCCAAAGGCAAGAGAAACAAAAGATAAAATGAACTTGTGGGACTTCATCAAGATAAAAAGCTTCTGCACAGCCAAGGAAACAGTCAAAAAAACTAAGAGGCAGCCCACGGAATGGGAGAAGATATTTGCAAATGACACTACAGATAAAACACTGGCATCCAAGATCTACAAAGAACTTCTCAAACTCAATACACGAGAAACAAATAATCAAATCATAAAATGGGCAGAAGATATGAACAGACACTTTTCCAATGAATACATACAAATGGCTAACAGACACATGAAAAAATGTTCAAAATCATTAGCCATCAGGGAAATTCAAATCAAAACCACATTGAGATACCACCTTACGCCAGTTAGAATGGCAAAAACTGTCAAAGCAAGAAACAACAAATGTTGGAGAGGATGTGGAGAAAGGGGATCTCTCTTACACTGTTGGTGGGAATTCAAGTTGGTACAGCCACTTTGGAAAACAGTGTGGAGGTCCCTTAAAAAGTTAAAAATTGAGCTACCCTATGACCCAGCAATTGCACTACTGGATATTTACCCCAAAGATATAGACGTAGTGAAGAGAAGGGCCATATGCACCCCAATGTTCATAGCTGCATTGTCCACAATAGCCAAATCATGGAAGGAGCCGAGATGCCCTTCAACAGATGACTGGATTAAGAAGCTGTGGTCCATATATACAATGGAATATTACTCAGCTATCAGAAAGAACGAATTCTCAACATTTGCTGCAACATGGACGGCACTGGAGGAGATAATGCTAAGTGAAATAAGTCAAGCAGAGAAAGACAATTATCATATGATTTCTCTCATCTATGGAACATAAGAACTAGGANTCAACACAATGAAAAAGGCAAATAATTTCCTAGACTATTATAAAAAATAGTTTCTGCCTTGGGGACCCCCTTAAAAGATCTCCGGAATACCCAGGTGTCTTCAGACCATACTTTGAGAGCCACTGATCTATATCATTCAATAAGCAGGACAATAAAGCTACGTAAAAATTAAGTTTGGGAACAACTATGGGATCTGTATTACCACTGAATATTGACTTTCAAGTTTCTCAGGAAAGAAAATATATTGAAAAGAAAATTATTTCCTCAGGATCATATATAAAGCCAAACTTAAAGGTGGGCTAGACGATACAATGCTAGATCAGGGATCAGCAAACTTTTCTTCTAAGGGCTAGAGAGTGAGTATTTCAGGCTTTGTAGGCCATATGATCTATGTCACAACTAATCAACTCTGCTATTGCAATACAAAAGCAGCCACAGATAATACGTAAATGAATAAGTATGGCTGTGTTCCAGTAACACTTTATTTATGGATGCTGAAATTTGAATTCCATATAATTTTCACATGCCACAAAATAATATTCTTTTGAATTCTGTCAACCATTTTAAAATGTAAAAACCATTTTTAGCTAGTAGGTCATATAAAAACAGGTGGCAGGTAGGATTTGGCCCACAGGCCATAGTTTGTCAACCCTTCTTATACACTCAAATTGCTTACTTCATATCAAATAAAATAAGTTAAGGTAAAAACATGTTACTGGCAGCTAAGCTCAAATTTCAATTCAGCTTCAGACACTACTTTGGCACCCTGTCAACATATCCTGTTTTCAGGGGTTTTTCTCAAATCCTTAGAATGCCCATAAAGAACACATTTTGTTCCCTAAAAGCAAAAGACTTCATTAAATCCACAATCTGAGATGAGAGTCATTGGACCTAGTGGAAATCTTTTCAATCTCTGACATTTCAACTGTACAGACAGCACTTCAAAATCAAAATCTTTTATAGCAGTCTACAAAATTATTTATCCACTGTTCTGAGAAATATACAAACTTCATAAGAGATTTTTTTTAATGATCTAAAAATATTTTATATATTTCAACGCACATTTATTTCCTTAACTGGGGGCCTTATATAACCTGGTCCATTTATATTCATAAACAAATAGTCAAAGTTTAAAAAATAAGTTCTGGTTTATACAGCTAGTCATAAAAGAAAGGAAATGCTGTTACAGATCTTTTGTCTGCTCTCTGGTGTCTTGTCACTATAACCTTCACATCATCTATCACATTGTACTGTTTCATGTTTTGCCTGATTTTCCTTTCTAACAAGAACAATAATACCAAAGGGCAAAGGGGTAAAATTATGTGTACTCAGTTTCTTGGCTTTTGACCACAAAAATCTGGTGACATAAGTCTTATTTCCTCTCTTACCTTTCCAATCATATTTTCTTAGCAAAGGAAATCATGATTAAATAAAACTAGATCAGAAGAGTAAGACCATCAAAATACCTAGGAAGAAAGTCAGATAACGAAACAAACTAATAAATAATAATATTCAAATTGTTTCCTTTTCAAATTCTACCTAATTGTAAATGAAGAATCTTTCAAAGTGAGCAAACAAAGAAAAACAAGCAAGTTAGGATGAGGAATCTTTCTAGTCCAACTAGGAGAAGCAAAGGGAAGCAAAAAGACTTCTGATTTAAACTTTTTGGAGGACAATTTGGCAATACATACTAAATGCAAAAAATGCTTATATCTTTGACCCAGAAATTCAGCAATTTATATCAAAAACCATCAGAGATATGATAAAAGATCTATACATGAGAATATCCATCACAAAAATTAGTGAAAATTTGGAAATAACAAATTCCTAACAATAGGAGATTATGGCACATCCCTTTGAGAAAATATTATACAGCTATTAAAAATTATGTTATAGAAGAATGCTTAACGCTAAAGTGTTCATTATTATGCAAAAATGACAAACTATAAAGCAGTACATACATATACTATAATTTTAATTTTAAAACAAAAACACAGGAAAAAAGACTAGAGAAGTGTATTAAACATTGACAGTAATTTTCCCTATACGGTGGGATTACAGGTGACTCTTACCACATTCCTTTACGTGGATGACAAGCTCTTAAGCCTCAGTATCTGAAGGATATCAAAGGAGATACAGCAAGGGCTAAAACTGGGAATTTATTTGTGAATAAATCTATGTTATACAGACATAATTTATGAAATATAGGCCCATATGAATCATCCAGCAGCCAGTGCCAAGGATTCGTAACTTAAGAGAGAAGGCAGAAGTGATTATAGACAGATCTGTTTGAAGCGGACTAACCCTTGACACTTCTTCCTTGCCTGTCTTCTTCCTTTAATTCTCCTCTTACGATGCACCCTACCAGATCTGAAAAGCCTAACTCTATCATATCGCAACCATACACTGCAACTAATTGTCTTCTAGTATTCTCTGAAATCTTTCCCTTCTGCATTTAAGCAATTTCTAAATCCCCTTCTTCTCAATGAAGTATTTCCCAACCAACTCGAGAACACTTCCCTTTCACCACCGCAGCAAAGAACCATTTACTTACACACGCACATGCACACACACACTCAGTACCTAGTTTGTTCACCTTATATCCTTAACACATCTACTTAATAAAATGCTTGCTCAACTCCTTGAAATCACGGTCCTGTCATTCAACCTGTTTTTTACAAAGCTCCATATAAATAGCACATGAAGTGGAAACTAGCTTCCTAAAACCCAGAAAGAAAGTTAATAAGATACAGAGAGCAGCCAACAACCAAGAGGTTCTCAGGGTGAGTAGGAAGAACATTGTGGATAAGGCAGGGCAACAATTGACAAGTCAGAGACTCTTTGTCAAAAGTTAAACCAACCTGAAGTCAATCCATGTTTAAAGGGGCCCTCTGGAGCCATCATGAGAGTAAAAGGTACATGCTTCACCAACACCATCAAGACAAAAACCTCAGCCTTTTGGGGAAGAGATGGGAGGGGGAAGAGTCAAAGGTTCTATGAAAGCGTTCTGCCTCCAGGTTCATATCACAGAGATTCAAGTCTCAGGGCTATTAGAGGGCCCCAGGTGACCGGTTAAAAAGCAGCTACAGACATGAGGGGTTTCTATAGCATCCCAGTTCACCTACCTACCCTCACCTTCTGTGCTTTGAACTGCTCAGAGTAGGGCAGTCTAGTGAAATCTGTCTAGGACACCACCTCTGAAAGACAGGCACCAGGGGAAAAGGTGGAGTTGCTATAGAATAAATCTTTATACTATAAACTATCAGAAATCTGTATTTGAAGACCATCTGCAAAAAGAGATCAGTTTCCTTTAGAACAACAGGTGGTCTCTCATGGTCAACTATATATAAAATACATGGCCTCATTATTATTAGCTGATAGCTTTCACTGAGCACTGAGGTTCAGTCAACGAAAGGGAATTTCTACTTTTCCTAGTAGCAATGACTCATGCTTCACACACAAAGCAAAATATCTAGGCAGCAGAACAAAGGTCATCCTGAGATAGAAGACATACATGTCAATCTCCATTAAGAAACAAGCCCTTATTAATATGATTTTAGGCAAATACCTAAATCTGAAACTTGATGCTAATTAAGACTCCTGTACTTGATTACCAACTTATCATTTAGAAATAGCTACTGTTACGAAAAAGTACCATTCCTTTGATGTCTCACATTTTTATAATATCCTGGGGACAAGTCTTTGCTTCACCCTTGAAAATTTATGAAAAGAGCACCAGTATATTCACTGCATAATTGGTGAAAAACAGAGTAACCTCAGAAAACAACACATCAATCAAAATTACAACCCTAACACTGTTATCTTATCATGAACAACAAAGATCTGTGAGTTGGCTTTCCTTTCTACCTAATGAACTTTTTATGTTGCTACTCTCCGTAATCTTCTCTGCAAATCAAACCTACTACCAGCACACAAGTAGCTCGCGCTGAGCTTTCTATACCAAATATGTATTCTCACTGCATCCTCTCCATAAAATTAAATCTCTTCTTTCAAAATATACTTCTATAATTGCTGCTGACTACCTAGAATGCCTGGACTGCCTTAGGCACACGGCTTTACTTCTCTGAAGTTCCAATTTTTTAATTGTGGAATAAGGGATTTATATATAACATTCTTAATGTTCCTTCTACTCTAAAACACTTCCCATGACATATCATGAATTTTTTTTTTTACATTCCCCACCCAACCCCTAAACTCCTAATAGCTAACATTATCCTCAATAGCCCTAGGGTTTTTAAGAGTCAATATTTATAATTTGTATCATTTGTTTTACATGCACACATACAATGACACATTCTCATTTGTGTTTTTCTTGAGAATAATGATCCATTCTCTTTTCCCTATTTATTTTAAGCTCCCTCATGAAAGAAAATTCAACTAACAAAGGACAATGAATAACATTAAGTAGACAAGCACTTAAAAGAAAAAGGAACTTCAAAGTGAATAAACCCACTCTCATAATACAGGAGGGCCTAGAATAATCCCAGTAACGAGATTTAGAGTTCTCACGGTGCCACCTAGTGGACATTCGCTCTAAATTCTACTTTAAATTTAAATTACTTTTAATCAGGCTTTCTATATTTTGACATCTTACACCACCTCTAGACTTTAAGTTTGCCTGAACAATAGATTTAGGCTCTTAAGTAGCCAATCAACTGAAGAATATTCCTTTTTAAAATGATCCTGCCTCAAAGCATCGACTTTAAATCAACTAAATGAAAATAACACAAATAATAAAACAAAAAATATAATAATAAAATGGTACATTGACACAGAAGATTTTCTTCAAACTTAAGTAACTATAAACCCTTCCAATTAGTCTCCCCTAACAGTTTAAAACTAATCAACATTATTCAATTTAATACAGTTTAACCCTAATCTTCGTGCTTTAGTGGAAAGAATGATCACTCCTCCATCAACTAAAAACACAAATCTTGAACTGAAAATGATTTTAGAGATCCCTTACATAGACCAGCAATGCGGGGATGCTAGTCTCAAAATGTACATCTCATTTACTCTAAAATGGCTAATTCAAGACAGCTTAATAGATCCTTTCTTATGTCTACAGTTGCTACAATTGAACCCCAGGAAGGGGCGGGGAAGCAGCAGCAGCAGCTACCCCAGGAGACATTTAAGAACATTCACTCTTAAGATCTACATATAAGAAGCTGATCTCTCAATTATTTGTGTTTATGATCACCTAATTATTTTCTCTGTTTGGTGCATACACCTGGAAAATGTCCCTCCCATAACTGCAAAGGACGTCAAGTAACGTCTTAGGAAGAGGAAATGACACAGGTTACCAGATGAGAGTCTACCAACATCAAAGGCTCCAATATCAAGGCCGGTATGGCAGTAAAGCAACCTACAGCCTTCAAACAGGCCAACAGATGAGAGAAACATGTCAAGAAGCTCAATTCCAATGCACCATTTTGGCCAGATTTCCACAAATGTCATACTAACTTCATAGCTAAGTTTAATCAAATGAAAAGATGCAAGTTTAAAAAGGAAATAAGATGTTAACAATCAAGTCAATCCTCTTTCATCTTTAAATATATATATAGCTTAATTTCTCTGGACAAAGGAGATAAAGAGTGACCAGCATTTCATTTTAAAAACATAAAACAGGGGCGCCTGGGTGGCTCAGTCGTGAGGCGTCTGCCTTCGGCTCAGGGCGTGATCCTGGCGTTATGGGATCGAGCCCCACATCAGGCTCCTCTGCTGGAAGCCTGCTTCTTCTTCTCCCACTCCCCCTGCTTGTGTTCCCTCTCTCACTGGCTGTTTCTCTCTGTCAAATAAATAAATAAAATCTTTTAAAAAAATAAAATAAAATAAAAACATAAATCTAACTTTTTATCTAAAAACCTACTGAAAAATTTTGTAATTTTCAATTTCGTATTAAATAAAATACATTTACCAGTTAATCACCAAATCATTGGTTTTATGAAACCTTAAAAAGGGTTTCCTCCATCCCATTACTACCAAATAATAATTTTAAAAAAACAAAAAACATTATTCCAGCTCTTAAAGTTTTCCTCAGAAAACTTTCCTTCAAGGTAAATTAAGACCTGTTGATTGCATTTTTATGGTACTAATAAAAATAATGATCACTTAGCCTCTGCATCTGTTCTCTGACACGTGACATACTTGCCATGTCATTCTAACTCTACTGAAGGACCTTGAAACAGCAGACGATATATTAAGATTTGCCCCTCTGGCTCATTTCACTGGCAAACTAAATCACAAGTGAAAAATGAATACACCTTTGAAACACCATTTAAAATACTACACTCAGAGGAGCTGTTATGGAGTGAATCACCTCCTCACATTTTGGCTCTAAATCCNATACACAAATAATGAATCATGGAACACTACATCAAAAACTAAGGATATACTGGATGGTGACTAACATAACATAATAAAAAAATTATTATTAAAAAAAAAAAAGGTTCTTTCAAGCAAAAATGGTGTCCCAAGAGAAAAGCAGCTAGTTCATGGCTCAAACAAGTGCTTTTCCTCAAGACAACCACAGCAGTTCAGTATGCAGAAGTGTTGTATGCATACTTCCATTTAATCACACAGAATATCAAGACGACATGCACCCAAAGGTTGAGATTTGATAAAAATTAATAGTTTTTACTGCTTTACCAAGGGCATTCTTAGGCAAAATTAGCATTGGCATTACTGCAAGTATGTGCAATGATTCCTATGACAGTCTGTTGTCACTGTCCTGATGGATGCTCAGGCACAGCAGTTTTACCTACCATTGCTTTTGCATCATTAGTGCAAATGTCAACACAATGAAAAAGGCAAATAATTTCCTAGACTATTATAAAAAATAGTTTCTGCCTTGGGGACCCCCTTAAAAGATCTCCGGAATACCCAGGTGTCTTCAGACCATACTTTGAGAGCCACTGATCTATATCATTCAATAAGCAGGACAATAAAGCTACGTAAAAATTAAGTTTGGGAACAACTATGGGATCTGTATTACCACTGAATATTGACTTTCAAGTTTCTCAGGAAAGAAAATATATTGAAAAGAAAATTATTTCCTCAGGATCATATATAAAGCCAAACTTAAAGGTGGGCTAGACGATACAATGCTAGATCAGGGATCAGCAAACTTTTCTTCTAAGGGCTAGAGAGTGAGTATTTCAGGCTTTGTAGGCCATATGATCTATGTCACAACTAATCAACTCTGCTATTGCAATACAAAAGCAGCCACAGATAATACGTAAATGAATAAGTATGGCTGTGTTCCAGTAACACTTTATTTATGGATGCTGAAATTTGAATTCCATATAATTTTCACATGCCACAAAATAATATTCTTTTGAATTCTGTCAACCATTTTAAAATGTAAAAACCATTTTTAGCTAGTAGGTCATATAAAAACAGGTGGCAGGTAGGATTTGGCCCACAGGCCATAGTTTGTCAACCCTTCTTATACACTCAAATTGCTTACTTCATATCAAATAAAATAAGTTAAGGTAAAAACATGTTACTGGCAGCTAAGCTCAAATTTCAATTCAGCTTCAGACACTACTTTGGCACCCTGTCAACATATCCTGTTTTCAGGGGTTTTTCTCAAATCCTTAGAATGCCCATAAAGAACACATTTTGTTCCCTAAAAGCAAAAGACTTCATTAAATCCACAATCTGAGATGAGAGTCATTGGACCTAGTGGAAATCTTTTCAATCTCTGACATTTCAACTGTACAGACAGCACTTCAAAATCAAAATCTTTTATAGCAGTCTACAAAATTATTTATCCACTGTTCTGAGAAATATACAAACTTCATAAGAGATTTTTTTTAATGATCTAAAAATATTTTATATATTTCAACGCACATTTATTTCCTTAACTGGGGGCCTTATATAACCTGGTCCATTTATATTCATAAACAAATAGTCAAAGTTTAAAAAATAAGTTCTGGTTTATACAGCTAGTCATAAAAGAAAGGAAATGCTGTTACAGATCTTTTGTCTGCTCTCTGGTGTCTTGTCACTATAACCTTCACATCATCTATCACATTGTACTGTTTCATGTTTTGCCTGATTTTCCTTTCTAACAAGAACAATAATACCAAAGGGCAAAGGGGTAAAATTATGTGTACTCAGTTTCTTGGCTTTTGACCACAAAAATCTGGTGACATAAGTCTTATTTCCTCTCTTACCTTTCCAATCATATTTTCTTAGCAAAGGAAATCATGATTAAATAAAACTAGATCAGAAGAGTAAGACCATCAAAATACCTAGGAAGAAAGTCAGATAACGAAACAAACTAATAAATAATAATATTCAAATTGTTTCCTTTTCAAATTCTACCTAATTGTAAATGAAGAATCTTTCAAAGTGAGCAAACAAAGAAAAACAAGCAAGTTAGGATGAGGAATCTTTCTAGTCCAACTAGGAGAAGCAAAGGGAAGCAAAAAGACTTCTGATTTAAACTTTTTGGAGGACAATTTGGCAATACATACTAAATGCAAAAAATGCTTATATCTTTGACCCAGAAATTCAGCAATTTATATCAAAAACCATCAGAGATATGATAAAAGATCTATACATGAGAATATCCATCACAAAAATTAGTGAAAATTTGGAAATAACAAATTCCTAACAATAGGAGATTATGGCACATCCCTTTGAGAAAATATTATACAGCTATTAAAAATTATGTTATAGAAGAATGCTTAACGCTAAAGTGTTCATTATTATGCAAAAATGACAAACTATAAAGCAGTACATACATATACTATAATTTTAATTTTAAAACAAAAACACAGGAAAAAAGACTAGAGAAGTGTATTAAACATTGACAGTAATTTTCCCTATACGGTGGGATTACAGGTGACTCTTACCACATTCCTTTACGTGGATGACAAGCTCTTAAGCCTCAGTATCTGAAGGATATCAAAGGAGATACAGCAAGGGCTAAAACTGGGAATTTATTTGTGAATAAATCTATGTTATACAGACATAATTTATGAAATATAGGCCCATATGAATCATCCAGCAGCCAGTGCCAAGGATTCGTAACTTAAGAGAGAAGGCAGAAGTGATTATAGACAGATCTGTTTGAAGCGGACTAACCCTTGACACTTCTTCCTTGCCTGTCTTCTTCCTTTAATTCTCCTCTTACGATGCACCCTACCAGATCTGAAAAGCCTAACTCTATCATATCGCAACCATACACTGCAACTAATTGTCTTCTAGTATTCTCTGAAATCTTTCCCTTCTGCATTTAAGCAATTTCTAAATCCCCTTCTTCTCAATGAAGTATTTCCCAACCAACTCGAGAACACTTCCCTTTCACCACCGCAGCAAAGAACCATTTACTTACACACGCACATGCACACACACACTCAGTACCTAGTTTGTTCACCTTATATCCTTAACACATCTACTTAATAAAATGCTTGCTCAACTCCTTGAAATCACGGTCCTGTCATTCAACCTGTTTTTTACAAAGCTCCATATAAATAGCACATGAAGTGGAAACTAGCTTCCTAAAACCCAGAAAGAAAGTTAATAAGATACAGAGAGCAGCCAACAACCAAGAGGTTCTCAGGGTGAGTAGGAAGAACATTGTGGATAAGGCAGGGCAACAATTGACAAGTCAGAGACTCTTTGTCAAAAGTTAAACCAACCTGAAGTCAATCCATGTTTAAAGGGGCCCTCTGGAGCCATCATGAGAGTAAAAGGTACATGCTTCACCAACACCATCAAGACAAAAACCTCAGCCTTTTGGGGAAGAGATGGGAGGGGGAAGAGTCAAAGGTTCTATGAAAGCGTTCTGCCTCCAGGTTCATATCACAGAGATTCAAGTCTCAGGGCTATTAGAGGGCCCCAGGTGACCGGTTAAAAAGCAGCTACAGACATGAGGGGTTTCTATAGCATCCCAGTTCACCTACCTACCCTCACCTTCTGTGCTTTGAACTGCTCAGAGTAGGGCAGTCTAGTGAAATCTGTCTAGGACACCACCTCTGAAAGACAGGCACCAGGGGAAAAGGTGGAGTTGCTATAGAATAAATCTTTATACTATAAACTATCAGAAATCTGTATTTGAAGACCATCTGCAAAAAGAGATCAGTTTCCTTTAGAACAACAGGTGGTCTCTCATGGTCAACTATATATAAAATACATGGCCTCATTATTATTAGCTGATAGCTTTCACTGAGCACTGAGGTTCAGTCAACGAAAGGGAATTTCTACTTTTCCTAGTAGCAATGACTCATGCTTCACACACAAAGCAAAATATCTAGGCAGCAGAACAAAGGTCATCCTGAGATAGAAGACATACATGTCAATCTCCATTAAGAAACAAGCCCTTATTAATATGATTTTAGGCAAATACCTAAATCTGAAACTTGATGCTAATTAAGACTCCTGTACTTGATTACCAACTTATCATTTAGAAATAGCTACTGTTACGAAAAAGTACCATTCCTTTGATGTCTCACATTTTTATAATATCCTGGGGACAAGTCTTTGCTTCACCCTTGAAAATTTATGAAAAGAGCACCAGTATATTCACTGCATAATTGGTGAAAAACAGAGTAACCTCAGAAAACAACACATCAATCAAAATTACAACCCTAACACTGTTATCTTATCATGAACAACAAAGATCTGTGAGTTGGCTTTCCTTTCTACCTAATGAACTTTTTATGTTGCTACTCTCCGTAATCTTCTCTGCAAATCAAACCTACTACCAGCACACAAGTAGCTCGCGCTGAGCTTTCTATACCAAATATGTATTCTCACTGCATCCTCTCCATAAAATTAAATCTCTTCTTTCAAAATATACTTCTATAATTGCTGCTGACTACCTAGAATGCCTGGACTGCCTTAGGCACACGGCTTTACTTCTCTGAAGTTCCAATTTTTTAATTGTGGAATAAGGGATTTATATATAACATTCTTAATGTTCCTTCTACTCTAAAACACTTCCCATGACATATCATGAATTTTTTTTTTTACATTCCCCACCCAACCCCTAAACTCCTAATAGCTAACATTATCCTCAATAGCCCTAGGGTTTTTAAGAGTCAATATTTATAATTTGTATCATTTGTTTTACATGCACACATACAATGACACATTCTCATTTGTGTTTTTCTTGAGAATAATGATCCATTCTCTTTTCCCTATTTATTTTAAGCTCCCTCATGAAAGAAAATTCAACTAACAAAGGACAATGAATAACATTAAGTAGACAAGCACTTAAAAGAAAAAGGAACTTCAAAGTGAATAAACCCACTCTCATAATACAGGAGGGCCTAGAATAATCCCAGTAACGAGATTTAGAGTTCTCACGGTGCCACCTAGTGGACATTCGCTCTAAATTCTACTTTAAATTTAAATTACTTTTAATCAGGCTTTCTATATTTTGACATCTTACACCACCTCTAGACTTTAAGTTTGCCTGAACAATAGATTTAGGCTCTTAAGTAGCCAATCAACTGAAGAATATTCCTTTTTAAAATGATCCTGCCTCAAAGCATCGACTTTAAATCAACTAAATGAAAATAACACAAATAATAAAACAAAAAATATAATAATAAAATGGTACATTGACACAGAAGATTTTCTTCAAACTTAAGTAACTATAAACCCTTCCAATTAGTCTCCCCTAACAGTTTAAAACTAATCAACATTATTCAATTTAATACAGTTTAACCCTAATCTTCGTGCTTTAGTGGAAAGAATGATCACTCCTCCATCAACTAAAAACACAAATCTTGAACTGAAAATGATTTTAGAGATCCCTTACATAGACCAGCAATGCGGGGATGCTAGTCTCAAAATGTACATCTCATTTACTCTAAAATGGCTAATTCAAGACAGCTTAATAGATCCTTTCTTATGTCTACAGTTGCTACAATTGAACCCCAGGGAGCTCTTAACCCACAATTTAGGGGGGGGGGGGGGGGGGGNGTCAAGAAGCTCAATTCCAATGCACCATTTTGGCCAGATTTCCACAAATGTCATACTAACTTCATAGCTAAGTTTAATCAAATGAAAAGATGCAAGTTTAAAAAGGAAATAAGATGTTAACAATCAAGTCAATCCTCTTTCATCTTTAAATATATATATAGCTTAATTTCTCTGGACAAAGGAGATAAAGAGTGACCAGCATTTCATTTTAAAAACATAAAACAGGGGCGCCTGGGTGGCTCAGTCGTGAGGCGTCTGCCTTCGGCTCAGGGCGTGATCCTGGCGTTATGGGATCGAGCCCCACATCAGGCTCCTCTGCTGGAAGCCTGCTTCTTCTTCTCCCACTCCCCCTGCTTGTGTTCCCTCTCTCACTGGCTGTTTCTCTCTGTCAAATAAATAAATAAAATCTTTTAAAAAAATAAAATAAAATAAAAACATAAATCTAACTTTTTATCTAAAAACCTACTGAAAAATTTTGTAATTTTCAATTTCGTATTAAATAAAATACATTTACCAGTTAATCACCAAATCATTGGTTTTATGAAACCTTAAAAAGGGTTTCCTCCATCCCATTACTACCAAATAATAATTTTAAAAAAACAAAAAACATTATTCCAGCTCTTAAAGTTTTCCTCAGAAAACTTTCCTTCAAGGTAAATTAAGACCTGTTGATTGCATTTTTATGGTACTAATAAAAATAATGATCACTTAGCCTCTGCATCTGTTCTCTGACACGTGACATACTTGCCATGTCATTCTAACTCTACTGAAGGACCTTGAAACAGCAGACGATATATTAAGATTTGCCCCTCTGGCTCATTTCACTGGCAAACTAAATCACAAGTGAAAAATGAATACACCTTTGAAACACCATTTAAAATACTACACTCAGAGGAGCTGTTATGGAGTGAATCACCTCCTCACATTTTGGCTCTAAATCCAAACCACAAGCACTTGCCACCACAATCCCTCTACAACCCTCCATTTCACTGCATACCTGTGGGGCTTGGCCGGCTGCCAGCTTTCCTGCTCTTTTGCTAGGAGAGGCCCTTTCCCTTGGCTGTCTCGGGGGTTTACAGACCTTTTGGTAGGAAAGTGTATCTTCCACTTACCCAGTATGCCAGACAATCTCATGATATTTAAAAGTCATTTCCCCTCTCATATAACAATGAATTTGCAAGCTGTCTGACACTCTGGTCTGTATTTGTCAACAAGGTGTCTTTCAGCAGGATTAATTAGTCAGGCATAAAGGCTTTTAGAGGGAGGGAGTAAAAAACATAAGCATTAACAGCCTTTCTAGTTCCACATTTTGCATTCGTCACGGATCACAGCGTGTTTCAGAGATGGTAATACAGTTGGAGAACCAAACTACGCATGGAAAGGATAAAATGCCAGTATTACTTTTTGGAAGCATAAGTCTTCTCTGGGGTTTTTTAACAAAAAGGTTGCCCCCAATTTCTCTCATAAATGCATATTCCTAAAAGATAAATCCTTCCAAGGAAAACCCATCTTTTTGAAACTTCAAAGGTAAACCCTGAAACAACTGCTTTAAGTAGGACGGCCCAAGCTGTCTGTCCCAGTGTGCCAGGGGCAGTCCTGGTTTATGAGAGTGGTCTCGCTGTACTTACTAAAGCATCCTCTATACTTCTCAGCAATGTGTGTCCCAGTTTGGATAATAAATTACAAACTCATCCAAGCTTCAGGTACTATCTCCTTTTTTTTTTTTTAACCACATTTTTACCATAGCCACATTTTTACCCTGAACTGCTTCCCGTATTTTAGAACATCATCCCAAGAAAACACATTCCTATGTTTTTTTTCCCTAATGCTCCTCCCCTTCTCTTCCAGATGATAACAAAGGGCAAAAGACCTCTGCATCATTCCCATCCATGATGACCTTACACTAAAATAGGTTCCTGAGACACACGTCTCCCACCATAGCTGACGTACACCTAGTAAAAACGGCTTAGCACAGATCAAAAGAATATAGCCATCCCCAAATCATGCAACCTTAGATTCCTGTAACAAAACACAAAAGGAGAGAAACTAAGAAATATTCTACCATTTCCAAGAACTGTACTCCTCATTGAACACTCTCCTACAAATCCTTCTATCTGTCCACTACTGGATGTCACCAAATCAGCACATCTACAGGCAGATGATACCCTCTCCCTCCTTCTCAGGAAAAGAGTATCTCTGAGGCAACAGCCAGATCAGGTTATCCCAGGTAAAGTCACCTACCAAGGAAACCAGCTCTAAAAACAGAATCACACTGGGATCCCAAGCAGGGACTAGATTTTTCAAAGCCTGGCAAGGATCCACAGATCAAAACAGGTGACAAAGAACAGGTATTTGGATTGTAAAGTAAAATTACTGCCAGCAGTGTTTTTCTATGACCTTGGCTGATTCAGTATGGAGTTAAAGATACTGAGGACCTGATGGAAATCCCTGGGCCTGAGGTCCCCATACATTACACAAAACACTAGGTATAAATGAACGGACTTTGTTTTTAAGTCAGTGGGAGCCACCATGAAAAACAAGAAGAGCTAATCACTTCTCTATGTGGTGGCAACAAAAGAAAAACAAATTTTATGAGACTGACATGTTACCTACTGTGCTAACAAGGCCCCTGAAAAACAAATTTTAAATGCTTCAGCCTACACGATGGATGGGAACTTGCTGCTCCTATCAAATTAAGATGAGAATTTACTGCAATAAACCTATATCAATGTGTCTGCTGATATATGACATCAGTACATATCCCTACAAAAACATCACTGAAATGAGACTATGGCTACCTCCCATATTCAGCATCCTCCTCTATCATAAACTGTTATCCATGAAAGAGATCAATACCTAGTCTATGATTTTACTTTTATATAAAACAAACCTAAGCCTCGTCAAACAGATCTAATTACCTATTTTTAAAGACTCTCCCTCCCTATCTACAAATCTCTCTTTATTAATTCCAAAATCTTCCCTGGAAGAAAACTAGCTAAGGAAATTTAAAGACCAAAATGTATGTATTTTAAACCTTCATAAAAATTCAAGGATGGCTTAACAAAGGAATAAAACAAGACATTAAGCATTCTTGAATTAAAGTGATTATATTTCAAAAACTGCTTTGCTTTAGACTCATGTTATTATAAAACATACTAAAAACACGTTTAAAACTGCCCTCTTTCTGGGAACATGACTAACCTTTTAAAGCCAGTCTTGAAATTAATTGTCTAAAAGTCAGATGCTGCTAAATAAACTTCAGCAAAATATTCTTAACACTTAGACAATACAAATTCTGAACATTCATTACACCACATTTCATCAAATCTAATTTGCCATTAATTGTAGGATAAATCATTATACTATATTATATATCACTAAGAAAGAAAAAAAGCTGTCAAATAAATGTAAGATATCATCGACCCAATTTCATGCACCCAATATCAGTGATACTAAAATGTGAAGGAAAAAAGTATCTTAGAATTGGTGAAATACTCTCAAATTCCTATAGCCATCTATTCTTTTGCAATTCAAATATGATTTATAGTCTGCAATCAAAACCATGAAATGAAAAAAAAAATCAGAATATCCTACCTTCTGTACTACACTCAGGAAAGCTATCAACGAGGGAATCCGAATATGCTTCAGCAGGACCAATCAATTCAGAACCATCATTAATTATTCCACCCTAAGAAGAGGAGAATAATTGTGTTTCATTGTTAATAAGAGTATTTTAAAAATGAATAATAAATGAACACTAGTTATCTCAACTAAGTATGTATAAGGATTACAGGAACTATGCATCTGTTAAACTAGATAATAATTGCTTTTAAAAAAATCAATAGGAATATCAGTATTGACACATCAACTGTAACAAATGTACCACACCGATACAAGGTGTTAATAGAGGAATCTCTGTGAAGGGGAAAGGGGATATACAGGAAGGCACTAAACTTTCCCCTTTTTTTTTTTTAAGATTTATTTATTTGACAGAGAGAGATAAAGAGGAGCGTGCACACACGTGCACACACATACACACACAGGGGGAAGGGGCAGAGGGAGAGAGAAACTTAAACAGACTCTGCGCTGAGCGCAGAGTCCAACATGGGGCTCGATCACATGACCCTGAGATCATGACTTGAGCTGAAATCATGACTCAGAAGTTCAACTGACTGCGCCACCCAGGCACCCCTGAAAGCACTATACTTTCTGCACAATTTTTCTGTAAACTAAACTGCTCTAAAAAATAATCTATTATTAAAATCTATTTTGGTCTATTAACATTCAAAAGGAATATTATGTTTATAAAATCATATGGCTTGTTATAAAAGCATATTTTTTAAAAAATGTATCAAAAATACTCATTTAAAAAAAGCAAGGAAAAAAAAAAAACACCCACCAAGTAAAGACTATTGCTCAGTATCCTTAGTGGCCGATCATTCTGATTAGTGATAAATGATGGGACCTCATTAGAAGTCACTTAATTTTATCAAATAAAAAACTACAATATATCACACAGAACCTCAATGATTCCAGAAGTACCTTAAATTTGAAAAACACTGAGACATAATAATGTATGTAAAATTAAACAAATTTAAGATATTTGTATTATTTTTAATAAATATAAAATTGATTTTTCCATGTGACCATTATTTTAATTCTATATTTAGGTTTACAAATTCAACCCTCAAAAGGCTGTTTTCTGGGGCGCCTGGGTGGCACAGCGGTTAAGCGTCTGCCTTCGGCTCAGGGCGTGATCCCGGCGTTATGGGATCGAGCCCCACATCAGGCTCCTCTGCTATGAGCCTGCTTCTTCCTCTCCCACTNGCTTCTTCCTCTCCCACTCCCCCTGCTTGTGTTCCCTCTCTCGCTGGCTGTCTCTATCTCTGTCAAATAAATAAATAAAATCTTTAAAAAAAAAAAAAAAAAGGCTGTTTTCTCTCACTCTATGTGCAACTAGAGAATGGTACTTATCAAGTAAGTGGTGGTGGTGTGATTTTGTGCTGTCGTTTCATGGACTGCTCCAATCATGGATATAAGGGCTTATAATCCTTAAATAATTATAACTAAAAGAATAGCTCTTCTGCTCCTTAACATCTTTCCTTCTACCATCCATGAATAGTTCCATGCCCCCAAACACTACTACCATGATAGCAAAACCCAAGAGAAACACAAGACCCCTATTTCCTCTCACCTTCAGCACAAAGAACTCAACAACTCTCTTTACATAATCAAAAGTCTTGGGATGCCTGGGTGCCTCAGTCTTAGCTTAAGCATCTGCCTTCGGCTCAGGTCATGATCCCAGGGTCCTGGGATCAAGTCCCACATTAGGCTCCTTGCTCTGCGGGGAGTCTGCTTCTCCCTCTGCCTGCTGCTCTCCCTGCTTGTGCGTGCTCTCCCTGACAAATAAATAAATAAAATCTTAAAAAAAAAAAAAGTCTCCCTGCCTGCTTATCTTTAATAAAGAAAAATTTTAAATGGTCCCTCTCAAATTACCAACTTTTACTTCTCAGAGTGTTAAGTGAACTGAAACTTTAAAACAATTATTCTCTTTATTATTTTTATTACTATTTTAATCAGAGAGAGAGAGTGAGCACAAGCAAGGGGAGTAGCAGGCAGAGAGGGAAAAGCAGGCTCCCCACTGAGCAAGGAGCCTGATGCAGGTCATGATCCCAGGACCTTAGGTTCACGACCTGAGCCAAAGGCAGCCAAGAGCTTAACCGGCTGAGCCACCCAGGAGTCCCACAATTATTCTTTTTAGAGGCAAGAATTTATACCACTTTGTTCTATCTGTCTATTAAAATATTCAAATCACAGTTTATACTTGCATTCTTCTCTAAAAAAGAAGAGTATTTTAGACAAAGCCATCCAAATCAAATCTTAAGAAAATCTGCAAATATTCCTGAGAATTTTAATAGACAAAGCTGATTTTGTTTATAATCTCACTTAACAGAAGGTACCTTTCAACTATTAACTACCTCTTCAACCACCAGGTGTGTGACTTTAAGTTACCTATCTATAAAATGGAAATATTATCTATAACTCAGTAAGTGGTTAGGACTAAAAGATTTCATACACGTAAAGTGTTTAGAACAACAGAAGCGCTCAAAAAAATTTTATTTGTTAATATTAGCGGACATAAGATCTGTTTACAAGATAAAATAAAAAAAGAATACTAAATAATGCAAAAAATGTTTTAGCTCAGAATTCCAGAGAAATTTTATTTACCTAATTGAATAAACGATATTATACAAAGTAATGAAGACTAAATCTTTAATTAAACAAAATAATAAAAACTGTTCCATAGGAACTTGAGGGAAGTAGTGGGAAAATATGTCACAATTCTATTTTAATCTCTACGTTAAATCTCTAGATTAATTGCTATTTTGATCTCTAGACCAAAACATTAACCATTTGGTGCTCTTCACTACACAGCAGACAGCTCTTGTTACACAGCATCTCAAAGTTTTTTGTTAACGAAATGTCAATCTGGAGGGTGAAGGAGTTCAGGTATGATGGAATAAGTAGATTAGCAAACACTCTTCCCAAAAAGCAGTTAACTAGAAAAAACTGTCAGGACGACCATTTGAGGGCTCTGGAAATTGACCAAAAACGTAAAACAAATGAAGAAGTGGTTACCTGTGAAAAACCATAAATCCGTAGGTAAGAACTGTGGGAGTCTGTGGCATTCTTGCCCAGGGTTTCTCCCACCTTCCAGCCCAGCTGGGTTGCCATGGTAATTATACAAGGGCAAGGCAAGCCTTGAAATTAAGCAGAATCACTTACAGAGGAGGCTGGCACGATTTGGACTGAAGCACAGAAAAAGTCCACCCCAAACAGTACTATCAGTAATAGTAGCGATCCCAGTGCCAACACACAGTGGCTCAGCAAACGTGAAGTTGCGGCAAGCGAAGAACCAGCATATTAACCAGACATTTCACAGGGAGGTACAGAAAATACACAGCCATGTGGGTTCTTAATAGGCTCTGTACACCCCCATGCAGGAGAAATCAGAGAGAAACTGAGCTCTCTACAAATCCCTGGCAAACCATGAAGGTGCACATGCACAGAGGAAATCCAAGAGATCCCAGGGGAAAGCAAAAGCCAGGGCAAACTTAAAAACTGCTTGAACTTTGAAAATACACCAAGAATCATCAGCATGTGGAAGAAGCATATAATGGAACAGAGTGTTTAAATACAAGCAAAGACCAATCACTGGCTGACCACTAAGCTAGGATGATACAAGACTCATCCCCAGTTAGCCAGGTTTAAAAATACAATAAAAATTAAAAATTGAGCAGAGATATCAGCAGTCATTCACTGCCCATTAAACAGAATCCACAGATTCAGTACAGACACTTTACTGAACATGCTAACAAAACAATGCTAACAACCCTCAGGGCAAAAATCAGAACTCTGATCTGCTGTATTATCCAAAACTTCCAGTTTTCAACAAAAAAAATCATGAGACATAAGAAAGTGTGTGCTCCATACGCAGACTCATGAAATAGCAAAAATAAAATATAAATAAATACAAATTATAAAAAAGAAGCAAATGAAACAATATTCATAAGTGCCAAAAGTGGAGATAATTCAAATGTCTATCAACTGAATCATAGATAAATAAAATGTGGCATATTCATATCCACCTAATGGAATATTATTCAGCCATAAAAAGGAACAAAGCACTGACACATGCTACCACATGGATGATCCTTGAAAACATTAAGCTAGGTGAAAGAAGCCAGATGCAAAAGGCCACATACTGTATGATTCCATTCATGTGAAACGTCCAGAATAGGTAAACCCATCAAGACAGAAAATAGATTAGTGGTTGCTAGGAGTTAGGGCAAGTGGGGAAGAAGGTGTAAGTGCTAATGGGCAGAAGATTTCTTTACGGGGTAATGAAAATGTTCTGGAATTAGACAATGATAATGGTGGCATAACCCTGTGAATATACTAAATACTACTAAACTTTATACTTTAAAATGCTGAATTTTATGTTATGTGAATCTCAATTTTAAAAACAAAACCAGATGGAAATCGTATTGAAAAGCTTAGTAACAAAATTCAACAGATTTGAGAAAGATGAATAATAAATGAACTTAAAAATCAATAGAAACTACCCAAAATGAAAATCATAGGAAAAAAAGACCTAATAACAATAAAGAGAATCAAAGAGCTGTAAGGATAATATCAAGCATACCAACTTACATGTACCAGGCATGAGAGAGGAAAAAAATATTTGAAAAGATGAGGCAGAAAACTTTCAAACTTTGATGAAAAATAATAATCTACCAATACAAGAAGATAAATTAAACCCCAAGTGGATAAACAGAAAGATATCTACACCTTGAATCACATTACTGAAAGACAAAGGCTAAATTCTGAAAGCAGCAACAGAAAAAGACTTCTATACCAGAATTACAGTAAAAGTAACAACTTCTCATTAAGAACAATGAAAAAGAAAAGGCACTGAAATGATAAATTCAAAATGCTAAAAGAAACAGTTAATCAATAATTCTATATATCCAGATAAACTATTCTTTAAAAATTAAGGGCAAACAAAAACAGTTCCAAAGACGAAGAAAATCTGTTGCTAAAAAACCCGCCTTACACACACAAAAAAAACTACAGGAAATCCTTCAAGCTGACAACGTACGGTAATTCAAATCAACCTGAACAAATAAAGAACACCAGAAAAAGGTAAATATGAGGGTAAATATAAAAGACTATATAAATATATGTTCTTCTCTTTTCTTCTCCTTAACATTAAAAGACATCAAATCATAACACTATATTGTTAGGTTTATAATACATTTGAGATATACATATGATAACAAAAAAGGAGGAGTGAATAGAGCTTTATGGAGCAAACTTTCTATATTCTACCGGAATTAAGTTAACATTAATCTTAAGTAAACTGTCATAAATTAAAATGCATTATTTTAATCCCTAGAACAACCATTAAGAATATAATTTAAGGAGCACCTGGGTAGCTCAGTTGGTTAAGGGTCCAACTCCTGATTTTGGCTCAGGTCATGATCTCAGTGTAGTGAGATCCAGCCCTGTAGCGGGCTTTGCCCTAAACAGGAGTGTGCTTGAAATTCTTTCTCTCCCTCTCCCTCGGCCCCTCCCCCACTCCTGGCATGCTCACTCTCTCAGGCTCTCTCTCTTTCTCTTTCTCTCTAAAATAAATAAATCTTTAAAATACATACATAACTTAAAGAACATAAAAGGGAAATTTAAATAGTATAATAAAAAATATTTAACACAAAAGATGACATAAAGGAGAAAAAAACAAAAAATATATGAAATATATAACATATAGCAAAATGGTATATTTAAATTTAAAGGACTGACTATGCCAATCAGTGACAGCAATTTTGAGACTGGAAAAAAAAAATAAGGTCAAACTATATAGTGCATGCAAGAGATACCCATTAGATTCAATAACACGAACAGATTGAAAGCAAAAGAATGAAAAGAAAGCAGCAACCCACTCAGGTCCCCTCCCTCCTTGGGAGCTTCGTGCTATCACTTTGCTATTGCTCAGTAAACCTTGCTTTGCTGCCAAAAAAAAGAATGAAAAGAAAGGTTCCATGCAAAAAGAGACCTAGAATAGTCTTATGAAACAGTGGTCTATATGAAAATCATACAAAATAGACATTAAGACAATAAATACTACTCAGGTCAAGGAGGGCCATTTTGTAAGGCTAAGAAAATCAACTTATCAGGAAGCTATACACATGAACATGACAAGAGAGCTCCAAAATAAATAAACATTAACAACTGAAAGGACAAATAGAAAAATCAACAATAATAACTGGAGGCTTCAATACCTCACTCTCAATAATTGACAGAACTAGATAGAAAATCAGCAAAGATACAGAACACTTAAACATCACTGACAACTAATTTGAACTAACTAAAATTTACATAAAATTGCACCTGACAACAGAATATACATTCCTTTCAAGCACACAGGGAATATTCTCCAGGGCAGGTCGTATGCTAAGAAATAAATCAGGTCTCAATAAATTTAAAAGAATTGAAATCATACAACATATGTTTCCTGACCATGACTGCAAGAAAACTAGAAATCAACAATAAAAGAAACTTTAGGAAAACAATGAATATTTGGAAATTAACATTTTTCTAAATAATCAATGGGTTCACAGAAAAATCACAAAAGAAATTTAAAAAATGCATTGAACTGAATAAAAATGAAAACAAAACATAAAAAGTTATGGGATGAGGTTCACCCAGTGCTAAAAGAAAAATTTATAGTTGTAAATGCCTATGTTAGATAAGAAGAAATATCTCAAATCAGTAACCTAAGCTTCCACTTTAAGGAATTAAAGAATCAGATAAACAGCAAAGTAAATTCAGAGCAAGCAAAAGGAAGGAAATAGAGTTTAGAGTAGAAATCAATAAAATGAAATAGAGAAAAATGAAATAGAAAATACAGAAAAATCAACAAAACCAAGTTAGTCTTCTTTTTTTTAAGATTTACTTAATTGAGAGCGAGAGAGAATGAGCAGAGGGAGGGGCAGAGGAAGAAGCAGACTCCCTCCTGAGCATGGAGCCCAATGTGGGGCTCTATCCCAGGACCTTAAAATCATGATCTGAGATGAAGTCAGATGCTTAACTGACTGAACCACCCAGGCACCCCAACCAGGTTAGTCCTTTGAGAAAATCAACAATATCGAACTTTTAACCAGACTGACCAAGAAAAAAATAAACAAGATACAAATTACCAAAATCAAGAATGAAAGAAGGAACATCACTACCATCCCTACAGAAATCAAAAGACATTATAAGGAAATACTATGAACAATTTATGCTAACAAATTACACGATTTAGATGAAAATTCCTGGGAGAGAACAAATTACCAAAGCTGATTCAAGAAGAAAGAGAATATCATAATAAACTTGTAACAAGTAAATAAATTGAATTAAAATTTGAAATCCTCCCAGATCAATTCTAATACTAATATACCTAATACTATATACCTAAGAGAAATGAAAAGATAGTGCCACACAAAATACTTATATGCCAATATTTATAACAGCATCATTAGTAATAGCCAAAAGGGAGAGACAACCCAAATGTGCTCAACTGATGAATGGATAAACAAAATGCAGTATATCCACGGATCTATACAAAGGAATATGATATAGTCACAAAAAGGAATGAAGTGTTGATACACGCTACAACATCGACTAAACCTTTAAGACATAACGCTAAGAGAAAGAACACAATTCTGTTCACAAAGGCATCTAAAGAATAAAATGCACAGAATAATTTTAACAAAAGAAGTACCAAACTTATACACTGAAAATTGCAAGACACTGCCGAGACTAATTAAATAAATGGAGAGTCATTTTATGCTCATGAATTGGAAGACAATATTGTTAAGAACCAATTTTCCCCAAATTTACTATAGATTTAATACAATTCCAATCAAAATTCCAGCAGATTTTTTGTTTATATGGACAAGCTGCTGCTAAAAATTTTTATGGAAATTCAAGGGACTCAAAATTGCCATAACAATTCTGAAAAAGGATGAATAAAGTGAGACAGTAAACTTACACTATCTGATTTCAAAACTTATTATAAAGCTACAATAATGAAGAAAATACAGTACTGTTATAAGAACAGGCATATAGATCAATAGAACCCATCAAAAGTCAAGAAATAAACCATTACATTTACATTCAATTCATTTTCAGCAACAATGCCAACGTAACTCAATGGGGAAAAGATGGCCTTTTCAACAGACAGTGCTATTAGATATTCATGTGCCAAAAGATGAATTTAGACTGTTACTTCACACTGTATACAAAAATTAACCAAAAATGGATCACAGATCTAAATGTAAGACCAAAACTTCCAGAAAAGAACACAGGAGACTTTGGGTTAATCTAAGATTTCTTGGATATGACAAAAAAAAGTATGATTCAAAAAAAGAAAAAAACTGATAAATTAGACTTCACCAAAACTAAAAACTTTTATACTTCAAATGACACCATTAAGAACATGGACAAGCCACAGATTGGGAGAAAAATATCTGCAAAACACATATGTAATAAAGGACTTGTATCCAGAATATATTCAGAACTCTTACAACTCAATAATAGGACAACCCGACCAAAACTGGACAGATTTTAATAAACATTTCACCAAAGTATATGAATATGCACATGAAAACAAACTCAACATCACTGGCCATTAGGAAATGATAATTAGCTAATACTATAGTGAGATACCGCTAAACACATACTAGAGCAGCTATAATCTAAATTTCACACAATTGGTGAAATTGTGTAAGAACCAGAGCCTTCATACATTGCTGGGGAATGTAAAACAGTATAGTCACTTTGAAAAACAGGTTGGCAGTTTTTTAAAAACGTAAACTTACCATAAGACACAGCAATTCCACCCCTCAGAATCTACCCAAGAGAAATGAAAACATGTATCTACACATAGATTTGTACACAAAAATTTGTTGGCAGCAGTACTGGACAAAGGGCCAAAAAACTGAAAACAATCCAAATGTCCATCATTTTGTCAATGGATAAACAACATGCAGTATACTCTATGTAAGAGAATACTATTCAGCAACATAAAGGAATAGAATACTGATACACGATACAACATGGATGAAACTCAAAACATTATGCTAAGTGAAAGAAACCAGAAAAAAAACCACATATTGTGTGATTCCATGTTATTTGAAATGTCCTGAAGAGGCAAATCTATAGACAGAAAACAGGTAAGTAGTTACCTAGGGATGGGGCTGGGAAAGGGGGTTGCCAGCAACCAGGCACGGAGAAACCTGTTGAGGTGATAGAAACTTGATAGTTGCACAACTCTATAAATTTACTGAAAGTCACTGAATGCTATACTTACAATTGGTAAATTTTAAAGTATGCCAATAAAACTGTAAAAACATACATATATATGTACATATATATATATATACATAACCAGCAAAGAATATGGCATCGAGATGAAAAAAATTTGGCAATATACTGATAATTTTTTAAGATGAGTAATGTGTAATGGAGGCTCAGGATAGTATTCCTTCTACTCTTGTGTATGTTAAAACAAAAGTCAAATCAAGTGACTAGGTAGTCATTTGCATGTGGTATCTATCATCAGTGTTTTCCCCCAAAACAAACACACACACAAACAAAAAAACCAAAACCTACGTTATTGTAGCACACCCTCTGACCTGGCTACCCAAAAACCTCCCCTCCATACCTTCATCCACAATAAGAAATAGCTAAAAGAGTCACCTACCCAGACTTCTCTGAAGCTAAGGCTAGTCCTGTGACCCAGTTCTGAACTATAAGATGTAAGGACTAACTAGGTAGAATTTCTAGGAAAGCTTTTCAAAGCTGGCATGCATTCATTCATTCATTCATTCATTTATCAGCCCTTTTCCTTTCACACCCCAAACCAGTAACCTAAGGCTTTGATGATATCATTGAGCTCTGTATCAACCCTGTCCTATCTTCCTCACTCAACTTCTTGTTGTATAAGGCAAACCACTTTCTTATTTAAACCAATATAGTAAGCTTTTTATGTTTTTTTGCTTGCAGCTAAATAACCCTCAAGGATCCTATTTTCTAATCTTTATTTAGAGACTGACTACCACTGTTGTGATATTATCAAATCAGTGTCTCTCTCCTGCCCAGCACACTACTTAAGGTATTTCTAATATATTTTCTAAGATTAGCTTGACTTCCCTTAAAGTGCCCAATGTCTTCTTTCTTTTCTTCTGTCTCTCTTTCCACAGAGCCTATAAAGTGTCTTTCAGCAGCAGTTACAATCAGGAATTCCCAGATCCAAAGGAAACAGAATGAACAGGTAACTTATATTTAAATTGTTCAAAGTCAGGGGCACCTGGGTGGTACAGACAGTTAAGCATCAGACTCTTGGTTTTGGATCAGGTCGTGATCTCAGGGTCATCAGGTCGTCTGCTTAGGACTGTCTCTCCCTCTCTCTCTGCCCCCCCCCCAGGGCACGTGCACTCTCTCCCTCTCTCTAATAAAGAAACAAATCTCTAAAAATAAATAAATAAATAAATAGTTCAAAGTCTAAGATCTGACTTCTATATTCCTAGACTGATGTTTTTAGCCCTTGGCATGTGTTAATTTGCATGACTGCTTTTCACAATTTCTATAAAGCCACATCCTTCTTGCTTAATAATGCTGCTTTTTTTTTAATTTATTTATTTGAGAGAGAGCACATATATGTGCCTGAGAGAAAGTAGGGGGAGAGGCAGAGGGAGAGACAGCATCACAAGCAGATTCCCCCTGAGCACATAGCCCAGTGAGGAGCTCGATCTCATGACTCAGAGACCATGACCTGAGCTGAAATCAAGAATCAGATGCTTAACAAACTGAGCCACCCAGGTGCCCCTAATCCTGCCTTTTTCTATACGCATAGACTGCTTGTCACATAGATAGAGCTGTAAACCAAGAATAGCAAAGAGCAAATACTGTATCAATTTGATTTGGCCTTTTATCCTAAAGATCCGTAGTATGTCATAAGCAGAACCACATTCATCATCTCAGCCTGGTCGACACAGTAATGAAAAATTAAGTGATGAAGTCAATTACTAGAAATCTTATTGGTACTACAAACTTTTCTATTACTATTTGTATTTCTATTAGTGTAAAGTCATAAGTTTATAATATCTTTCAAAAGATCAACTTTCTTCAGCAAGTTAAAATTGGTCATAAAACATAATTTCTTTTTGTAGATCCACTGGCATCAGTAAAATTAAAAATCCCCATACTCATATACTATTCATATATTTCATATGTTCTAACAATTACATTTATACAAATGAGTAGATGTTTAAAGAAAGGAAAAAACAAGTACGGCACAATCGCCTAGCTTTGTTCTGGAAGTCTAAAGGCAATAGGAAAATTGTGGTCATTAAAGACACTGATATCAACAACCTGCACAAGCTCAATACAAAATAAATTAGAAAATTATTATTTAAAACAATAAAGAGGGGCGCCTGGGTGGCACAGCAGTTAAGCGTCTGCCTTCGGCTCAGGGCGTGATCCCGGCGTTATGGGATCGAGCCCCACATCAGGCTCTTCCTCTATGAGTCTGCTTTTTCCTCACCCACTCCCCCTGCTTGTGTTCCCTCTCTCACTGGCTGTCTCTATCTCTGTCGAATAAAGAAATTAAAAAATCTTTACCAAAAAAAATTAAAAAAATAAAAAAATAAATAAAACAATAAAGAACTCTGCGGCACCTAGGTGGCTCAGTTGGTTAAGTGTCCAACTCTTGATTTCAGCTCAGGTCATGATCTCAGGGTCATGAGATGGAACCCTGTGTCAAGCTCCACGCTGGGTGCAGAGTCGGCTTGGGATTCCCTCTCTCTCTCTCTCTCTCTGCTCCCCCCCCCCACCCCTGCTGGCACTCTCTCTCTCTTTAAATAAATAAATAAATCATAAAAATAAAATAAAATAAAATAAAATAAAATAAAATAAAATAAAATAAAATGGTAAAGAACTCAGAATGAAAACATTTCATGTCAAGAAACAGGAAACACTAATATCCAATGATTCTGGTCACATAATTTATACTAGCCTACTTCTCTAAAATTAAACAATGACTATTTTTGCTCCATCTCCTACACAAATTAGTACAATTATAACAAAGTGAATATGAACTTATAGTGGTTTCTATCCCAAAAAGTCTACCACTGAAAGACACCTCAAAAAGTGAAGGCAACAACTAAAATTTCATGATACTTCAATTTTTTCTATTGTACTTCAAGTATGATGGAGTAAATGAGATAATCTCTAAGCCTTCTGCATCAATTTTTTTTAATCTATGAATCAAAAATCTTAAACATTTCTACACTAAAAACAGAAGATATGTCAAAGACGTTCAGCAACTAACTTTTATGTATTTTAGTGAATAATGAAATCCAATAGTAAATGACATTTTCTGTTAAAAAAAAATTTGAATCCCGCCTTACTACAAATTAGAAAACAAAAATATTTAATAAAGTACAAAATATTTCAGAAAGACTATCAAACCTTGAAAAAATCTTCAAGTTGTTTACTGTTATAAAGAGCGGGGATATTGGCAGAGAACTGTAGCAAATCTTCAGCACACTGTCTTCTCTCTTCAATGACCGTTTCATCAAATCGTCCTAGAATCAAATAAGAACCAAGACTTAAGGAAGGAATGAAGGTTTATGAGAATTTACGTTCACAGATCAGAAAGAAGCAGCAGGCCTATCACTGCACTATCGGAATCAGCATACTGTTCCCTAAAAAAGAAAATAATGTTTCTGATACAACATGAAACAGAAGTGTGAACTGATAAATCAATGGTGCAGCCCTACTCGAAGGCCTGTCCATGTAGGAAACTTAACATTTAAGAAGCTGGTGATTTGAAACTCAAGCTGAAAAGAGAATTCTAAAGAACTCAAATGGTTTTCCATAGTAATTTAATACTGTAATTACTCGTATAATTTTCCCTTTCCCACTCTTTTTGATTTATAAAGGAGCTGAAGAGAGGAAATTATGAGAACATCTGTATATCAGTGGGGTCAAAAACCTCAGCTTGAAGCAAAAAAGCTTTGAAGCCAAACTCCACGTGTGCCACTGTCAGCGTATGTGACAGCGTGCTTGTGAGAAAAAAGATGGTCCGCGCAGCACCAGTGAGCTCTGATTTACAAGGTGATCGAAAGGTGGTTTTCATAGAATTTTTTTAATGCTATATACAATTTGAATGCTGATAAGACATTTTAAAATACTACCATTTTGTACTCCTCTTAGATCAGATTCCTGGTTGGCATTTGTCACATGCCATGTAGCACACTGACTGCAATCCAGGCTTCAAAAATACAAAATCAAAAGAGGAGCATCATCCCATAAATATTTCAAGCAGTTTTACAAAATGTTAACAAAAAACTGACGCACAAAGAGATTCCTAGTTATATAACCCAAGACAAGAATTTAAAAGTAAACCACTAAAAACTCTCAGCTCAATGTGTCTCATGCTTATGGTGAAGTATCTATTTCATGAAAACTAAAAGAAACGGTTTTAGAGTCAAACCTGGTGTAAATACTAGCTCTATAATTCACTAGCTACGAAATCTTAGATAATTTCTTAATTTGTAAATCGGAGGAAATGAACAATGTACTTAAGATTCCTATGACAGGCACATAGTTAGCACTTAATAAATTAATCACGATGCCTTTGACTATCGCTGTCTCATCGCACTGTCTAGCAGACAGAGCATGCTAATTAACTCATACCTAACTATAAGAATGAATGGTGGAAATTTAGAAAAATTCTCAAAAAGAACAGTCTTAACAGTGGAATATTTTTAGAAAATAGTCATCTTTCATTAATAAAAAATCTTTTTTTTCTTCTTGATTTTTTTTTTTTTTTTAAATCTTAACAGTGGTCCATAAACGACCTACTCAGCTTAATGGATGGGTTCCGGAGACAAGAGTCCTACAAAATTCCATGCATGTGCCCACAGGTACCTTTTTCCAGGGAACGAGTATGTAGCTCTTATCAGCATCACCAAAGAGCCCAGGGCCCAGTAAAGGTCAACACGCCAGAGGCAGTCAATTAGAGGATCCCTAACATCCAGGACACTGCTTTATTTATACTATGTAACAGACATCCAGTTGCTAGCCCAGCGTCTGTTTTTACCTTCTTCCTTAGTAAAATAATCCCCAATTTCTAACTGGCGGACATAGCAAACCAGGAAAAACAAACACACACTACATTGCCAGCTTGCCTTGCAGTTCCATGGGGGACAGGGACTACCGTTCTCGCCAAAACATAGAAACAATAGTTATACTGAAGCTTCCTAAAAATCTCTTTAAGAGATAGCCTTTTCTTCTTTCTCCTTGTCCCTTTCCAGAAAGGACTGTGACGTGGGAGGTTAAAAGTGACAGAGCAACAAGACAGGAGCTTGGATTCCTGATCATTGTGCAGCTGCCCTGCCTGGAGCTACCTTCAGATCTCACACCATGAGAAAGAAATCAACTTCAATCTGGTTTTAAGGTTTATCACATGAAACGAAACCTAATACCATTATGCTATTTGGTGTTTCAGCGTTCTGTGTTCCTATTATTTCCCAGTTCATATGTAACAATTCAATTTAACTCAGTTCTTCCGATGAGAACCTAAAATGATGTGCTAGCTTAGCTATCAATAATATTATCTAGAAACAAACTTCCAAGTGCCCCTACCTGTAAAGCAAATTTTCTGGACAGCAATCTAAGTTATTCAATTTTGGGAAAAATCCGCTGGCCAAACCGGTTAAAATGACAGCTAATGTCCCTTATTCCGTCTCTTATCTAAATAAGAAATTAAGTATACACTGTCACTTATGATTATAGTCCAATATGTTTATCCCTTAAACAAAATTTAATTCCAGTGCCTGTGAATTAATAATTTTGTAAACATATAGAATCTCAGAACAAAACTCCAGAAAATGCATAAAAAATCATACTATGTTTCAACCCACAAAACCACCTGATATTATCTTTAAATGCATTAACTATTTGTTGAGAAATTTTAATGGAAAACTCACTAATATTTAATGACACCCTAAAAAATCTCATTCAGTAGCTAAAACAAATACATATTAATTTGGGAGCTTCGATCCTAACTGTAATCAGTGATTCATCCCACCTCCCTATTAAGCTAGACTAAAATGCTTAAGCAATGAGTACATCAACTTCTAAAGAGAATAAAACACATCTTTATGCATTTCCATTCCACTAAACTTGGACAAGTGGAGAGGAATTAAAATATTTTTCAGAATGGAGCAAGCACAATCAAAAATAAAGGCTTATGCAGTAAAAGGTTCAATTACACTGAATCCTATCATCAGAACAAACAGATGAAAGAACATGCTCACTTCTTTGTTCCTAAGATATTTCAGAATAACAAAAAAAAACCAGGATTTGTAGCATAAACAAAAAAGCAGATGAATTTTAATCCAATAACTACTAGCCTTAATAGATTTAACAAAGCCACCTAATTTTAAATGAAAAAAAAAAGTAGCAAGATTCAACAGTTATCCTAATGGTAGTCAACACCCTAGTAGTGCCTCTTCTCTAGCTGCTAGTCCTTTAGTGGCACCTAAACCTGCTCAAAAGCAGCAACAATGAGAAATCATAAACAGGAACTTCTTTATCACTGCTTTAAATTCCCATTCACAGGGTCAACGTTTATTTTCCTGTGAACAGAGTAAAAATTATAGCTGATTTACAATAGAAAATGCAAAACATATTTTTCATAAGAAGATTTACTGTGTACTATTACATATTATATGCTATATTATTTGTGTGCATGTACATTTATTACGTATAAGCCAGCCACCCACTCCCAATAACCAAATAATGCTTTCTTTATTAAAAGCTGTGGGAGGAAAAATTAAATTCAAACATTCTAATTAAGCTAGTAAATCACCGGAAATAAAGTCTCCCTCCCTGATTTATTAAGCTGCCTTTGGGATATTCTTTTTTTTTTTTTTTTACTGTAGAACAACACCCAGATATCAAAGCTTACAACTTTTTTAAAATGCAAATGTCAATGATCAAAAACTGGCTATATGGAACTAAAAGTTGCCCTTGACCAGTAAGAAAATAGCTAGAAAAGCTTGATGCTGATTCTTAACTGAAGCAAAAATTCATTCAGCATAAAAACAAAGAGAGGCCAAGGTTTTCGGGTGTCAATTATTTCCAGTCAATGGAACCAAGAACATAACTTTAAAAGAACAAGTTGGATTTATTACTCCTTGCAACTAGGGAAAATGTATACTCTTGGGAACCCTGGGGCATTTCACTAAGAGGGTATTAGAATGGACTTGCAGGATTTGGGCTTGTGTTAGGTACTTTGGGGAAAGGTTTAAAGAAATGGGGGCTCTGCCCTTGTTCTGATGCTGTTGGGAAGTGGGGATAATTCCATGGTTCTATGAATTCTATCTAATTCTATGATGCTATAATTTTAACAAATCTTACAATGAGGCAAGACGAATGAAGAGAGGCTAAGGCTGTAATTTATATAAATAAGCTGCAGTCACTCACGGTAGCCAGGATGAAGACATGCTTGATCATTTTTGTGACTTTAACAATGTTCATGTTTTTGTCTATGCTCAGACATGATACCAGAGTCGTCTTGTTTTCGTCTTGATCCAAGGACACAGAATGGCCTTGTCTAATGTTCCTGTTCTGTGAAACTGCTTACATTCAACAGGAGAACAACACAGCCTCGACGAGAATGCCAAACCAACTCTAGGAAACACCAAGGTCGAACTAATAGGTAGTACAAGGCCACTTCTTTCTTAGCTATCAGGAACTGCTTTTCTCTTCCTCGTAGAAAATCAAAGTATGATAACAGATCTAACAAACAAAACAATGATCTAATCCTGAGAAAACAATCAGACAGGTAGAGACTTTAAAACCTATGAAGAAACTATCATACACTTTAAAAATGTCATTGTCACGAAAGACCAAAAAATGGATAAGGAATACCCTAGATTAACCTAGAGGCATGATCCTAGATCCAAAAACAAACAAACCTAAAAAGGACATTTTTAGAACAACTGAGAAAATATGAATATGGACTACATATTTGATAATATTATTGTATCAGGGTTAAATTTCTTGAGTGTGATATGGGATTGTGATTATAAAAAATATGAACTGCAGGGGTGAAATGTCACAATATCTGCAACTTACTCTCAATTGGTTCAGGAAGAAAATGAGAGATATATAGAGAGTTATAACAAATCCAGCAAATTGTTAACAATCGATGAACTTGGGCCAAAGGCATAAAAGTATTTACCACGCTATTCTTTTGTGTTTTTTTCTGTAAACTTAAAAATTTTGCAAATTAAAAAAAAACTGGAAAAAAATAAGTTAGGTGCTCTACTGATAACATGTAAAAAGGGGAAAACAACGAACTCAGCCTAAAGGAAACAAGAGAAAACCTCCAAGAAGAGGAGACGTCTGAAAAGTTTGCAAGGCTCACAAGAAAGTACGCAGTGGAGCAGTGCAACGCTGAATTCAGAGACACAAGAGAGTATGGTACATTAGCGGTAACTGAGCAAGACAGGATAGCTGACGGTAGCAAGTGTGTGTCAAGCACTGAGCTAGACACACTGCAAATGTAATGCACAGGACAGGAAGGTATGATCCCTATCTTACCAACAAGAAAAACACACTCAGGTGTTAATTTGTATAAAATCACACTGCTAGTAAATCATGGATAGAAGATTTGGGCCTAAAGCCATCAGATTTCAAAAGGCATGTTCTTTTCACTATACCGCTAGACTAGTAACTACATTTTTGATGGCTGTGTCAATTACAATAGGATCCCCTTTTGCTGCTGAGGTTCACAGACTAAAAATGTGAAAGCAGTTAAAAAGACAGATGATTAACCAGCACGTCCCTCCACACAAGCACAGCTGCAGGCTGCAGGGTTCACTGCAGTTATCAAGTATTACAAATGGACTGTACCATTTACTGAGAAAGATTAACTGCTTACTTATCAAGATGAATAAGAAACTTTCACTCTGTAATACGTAAGGATGTGGAGAAAAGTTGAAGATAATCCATTAGCAACAGCAATAATAACTACAAATCTCAACCAATTTAGGAACCACTCCCTTTCACCCAGTGACAAGCTTATCGTTTAAAAAGCTGGGCTGTGTCTCTCCCAATATTAAAGTTAAAGATATATGGATGCAGTTAAATTCCAGAGTACAGAAGGTATAAAATAAAAAGTAAAAACATCCCTCCTCCCACACGCTGAGAAGATACAATACATTATACAAACGTGTGGAGGTGTATCTTCACACAATTACGTATGTCTACTCTAACACAGGTGTGAGCTTACTAAACATACTGCTGTGCAACATTTGTTCTCATGTCTTAAAAATATAACCTGGATATCTTACCACACCAGTATATTTCAAAGAGCTAAAGAATTCTATTAACTGCCTAAATTATGGCATACCTGTACAATCACATAATGAGAATATTCAGTTTCTGTTCAGTTTTCTTCTACTGAAAATGCTGCAGAGAACACCCATATGTATGTACATACGTGTGCACGCATTTGTATGTGTGTGCATTCTCAAAACGTGATCTGTAGACTGCTGAGGGTCCCCGAGGGCCTTGTAAGGGATCAACAAGGTCAAAACCATTTTCATAATAATACTAAAACAGAAGTTGCATTTTCCTATTTACTTTTCCTATTTACTTTTTATTTTATACCTTCTGTACTATGGAATTTCACTGCGTCCATATATCTTTAGCTTTAATACTGGGAGATACACAGTCCAGCTTCTTAAATAGGCATTTTTCCACCGAATTGACATCTGCACTGATCACCTAAAAGCAATAGCAGTAAAACTGCAAACCTCTTAGCAGGAATCAAAACAATGGCACCAAACTATACTTACTAGTAATCACTATATTCCTGACTGCCATTCACCCATATTAAAAAAAAAATTCCAAATGTCAGTTTCACTTAAGAACGTCTTTGATGAAGCAATAAAAATTATTAACTTTATTAAATTTTGACCCTTGAGACCATTTCTTTTCAAAAGTCTGTGGGGGAAAAAACTATAACCTTTCAGATTTGGTTATCTGGCTGAAACCTCCCCCCCTCCAAAAAAAAAAAAAAAACATAAACAAAGTGAGGCCAACAACTCAAGGAAAACTACCAATTGCATTGTTGTCAGTGATGAAATTCAAGCCATCAAGTCACTGTGAGCTTGACTGCTTCCCAATACTTAAAATATTTCCTTTAGAGATCTATGATGACATTAACCATTTTTTTATATCATATAATGAAATAGGGCAACATATACAAGATCTGCATAACTCAGGGAACCAATATTTTTCACATGACCAATGCATGATGTTACAAGTTCATGCATACGTTAAAAAAACCACTCAAATTTAAGATAGAATAATGAATTTTAATAAAATAAAGTACCAAAGGTTTGTTGATAAGATTTCAGATTCCATAATGCAACTAAACTTTTAAGAAATTACCACTTACTACACTTTGGTGTATCAAAGATGATTATCTTCAATTGCCTGACAAGCTATTAAAATACTCCTCCCTACATCATCTCTATGATACTGAATTTTCTTCATATACTTCAATCAAAACAATCTATCACCAAGATTGGATGCACAAGCAAATATGAAAATCTAGCTGTTTTCTCTTAATCCCAGCATTAGAGATTCACAAATGTAAATTAATACAACTCTTCTTACAAATATTCTTCATAAAAATATTAATATGTAATATACTTTTTATTTTTTCTTTAATACAACATTATTTTTAAATTTCTAATATGGTAAGTATTAGAAATATGTAGGTACAACTATATCAACAGTTCTTTGAGATGCTCAATAATTTTTAAGAGTGCAAAGGAACCTTCTGAGACTAAAATGTCTAATAATCATTGATAAATAAACATCTCCTATGCAAATGTGAGAATAGATGTGTAGTAATATTTAGTAAAAACACAATTGTTAGGAAAAGGCATTTTTTTTTAACGAAAAGGTATATTTTAAACTGACCTCCAAAACCTGTGCAAATTTATCCTCTTCCCGTTGTGCATCTATATCCCCGTACTAAGTATAATCAAACTTCTTAATTTCTGCCTTGAGATTGACTTTCAATGATATCATTGCCTATAACTACTCTGTCTCTTAAATTTTAACTCATTCTTTCTTTTTGTTTAACTTATTTCTTAAGCATTTATATATTGGGCATAGTCCTACATGCTGAAGATATAGCCATAAGTAAGAATAAAGCAGTCTCTAATCATGCAGTCATGTTAAGGACTGAAAGAGAAAGGGGGAGGAAAAGACAGTTAAGTAAGAAGGAGGTCTCTTATTTTTAGAATATAAAAGAACACTTTTTGGTGTGCATTCAGAAGCATGATTCTTAAAATTCCTCAGACTGGGGGTGCCTGGGTGGCTCAGTTGGTTAAGCATCTGCCTTTGGCTAAGGTCATAATTTCAGGGTCCTGGGATTGAGCCCCACATTGGGCGCCCCCCTCAGTGAGGAGTCTGTTTCTTTCTCTCTCTCTGCTTTTCCCCTTCCCCATCCCGTGTGCACACTCTCTCTCTAATAAATAAAATCTTAAAAAAAAAAAGCTCCTCAGATTGGTGATTTTTAATTATTTGCATCTTCATAATTCAAACAGAGTGTCACTGGGGTTACCATCCCAAAGAGATAAAGAATTCATACAACTCAACACCAAAAGAACAAACGATCCAACTAAAAAGTGGGTAGAGGATCTGAATAAGCATATTTTCAAGGAAGACATCCAGATGGCCACCAGACACATGAAAAGATGCTCAACATCACTCATTATCAGGGAAATGCAAATCAAAACCACAATGAGATACCACCTCACATCTGTCAGAATGGGTAGGCTCAAAAAGATAAGAAATAACAAGTGTTGGCAAGGGTTTAGAGGAAAGGGAATCCTCTTGCAACTTTTGGTGCAAACGGAAATTGGTGCAGTCACTGTGAAAACAGAATGGGGGTTCTCCAAAACATCAAAAATATAACTACCATAAGATCCAGCAATTCCACTTCTGGGTATTTATCTGAAGAAAATGAAACCACTAATTCAAAAAGATATATGCATCCCTATGTTTATTTAAATATTATTTACAATAGCCAAGATATGGAAGTCACCTAAGTGTCTATCAATAGATAAAGAAGATGGGGTGTATATACATACACACATACACACACATAATGGCATGTTATTGAGCCATAAAAAAGAATGAAAATTTGTCATTTGTGACAACACGGATGCACCTACCGGGTATTATAACAAGTGAAATAAGTTAGACAGAGAAAGACAAATGTGGTACGATTTCACTTATATATGGAATCTAAAACTCCAGGCCCGGACGGTTTTCCCAGGGAATTCTACCAAACATTCAAAGAAGAAATAATACCTATTCTCCTTAAGCTATTTCAAAAAATAGAAACAGAAGGAAAGCTACCAAACTCATTCTGTGAGGCCAATATTACCTTGATCCCCAAATCAGGCAAAGACCCATCAAAAAGGAGAATTACAAACCGATTTCCCTAATGAATATGGACACCAAAATCCTCAACAAGATCCT